>NW_025864060.1:0-2014 GCF_002878395.1 Capsicum annuum
TCCATATAGTCTGACTAGCTCTCGGATTTACAATCTAGCGTAATCCTCAGCAGTATATGAAATACGAATAGGCAAGAAATGAGCAGACTTAGTCAATCTATCAACCACAACTCAAATGGAATCATGATGGCATCGGGATGGAGGTAAACCAATCACGAAGTCCATATTTATCTCTTCCCACTTCCAGGTGGGAATACTAAACTCTTGCATCATACCACCAGGTCTTTGGTGTTCAACCTTAACCTGTTGGCATGTTGGACTGTTTTGATAGTCTGAAGTAGATCAACCATAATGTTTTACTCCGATATCCAAATTGGATATAACCAATTTTATTAGAAAGAGAACTCTCATATCTTTCTGTTGATATATAGTATCTCACCCAGATCATTGTGTACGAGGAGTTATAATCATTTGAATTTGGCCCAAAAATTCACTTTTGATAGGCTGAAGTAGATCGACCATAACTTTTTTCTCCGATAGATAAATTCGATGAAACCAATTTCATCGGAAAGAGGACTCGCAGAGCTTTCCATTGATATATAGTAGATCACCCAGATCATTATGTACAAGGAGTTATGATCATTTAAAGTTGGAGCAAAAATATGCCAAGCCTCAGTACTTTTTCCTGCACGTTTTACTGTGCACTATTATTCACGGTTCGATCGGAATGTTCATAACTCGTCGCTTGGGTGTCTGTTTTGGATGATCCATATATCGTTGGAAAGCTTATTCGATACTCTACGCAATGGTGGGTCATAATCTAAGACATTACTCACGAAAAATTTATAATTCATTTTAGAAGAGAGAACCCAACACGTTTACGCACAAAATTTCAACAAAAAATTTCCCAGGGTATTACATAGCATGTCTGAGATTTTGAGTAGCATGAATAAGTGCATAGATGAGAAAACAAGTCATTCAAATCTGACTGCTAAACTGACTTATTGGCCATACAGACTGAATTATACTACACTCTCATACTTAATTGGAGTATCTCTTCAACACAATTCTCTAAAGAAATTCTAGGGGTAATAGGGAGCCATGAATCTTGGGTATGGATTACGCAAGGCATCCAACTGAGGAAATCACAACATTGACGCTACTCTGCAGTCTGGAATATAGACATATAACTCCTAAATTAGGATAGAATTTTCAGACCTTTGGCAATACAACTTCTTACTTTCACCGAATATCCCTTAACTATACTACTCCCTATAAATATCATATTCATTCAACTCAGCTTAAAATTGTCATATGAGCATTGACAAATCTTTCTACTAATGTCGAAAATAACTTAATCCCTTCACTGTGATCAAGCCTAACTCTAAGTCACAAAAAAAATTACAACACGCCAGACCATGCTATTCTTCTAAACCATATGATGCAATCTTCTATATCTCCTTTAAAGATCACATCCTAAGTATAACATGCCTTACCACTTCAATGACTACTTTGAACTCTTAATATGAAGTCACTAATGCATATTGCGACCTTCCACTACAATCCTAAAACGTCATTCAAGCCTAATTTATAACCACATGTTAACTCCAAGGAAATCACCCATAAATATATACTTCACACAGTTTCTAAACTATTATCAATATAACTCCCACGCGCTATCCTAAAAACATACACACACCAACTTTTCCACTAACCATCACATGTATCAAACTTAGCCCCAAATCTTACTTCATACTTATGGCCTTATCTAAACAAGCATACTATGATCTTCCATCAACAAGAACATTTACATCATCACCACTATCATTGCATAGGAAGGGTCACTAAAAGGTTAAAACATAAGACCCTCAAGCGTGAAAAGATCTTTATACGGGACTGAGCACACTATAAAGAGTGAGTACATGCGTCATGAGTTGCATGACCTCAACTAGAGTTCATAACATAAGGAATGTGATTCCGACTGCTTGAATGAACTAGAACTCATTATCTTGGAACTGGAAGAGTACGTGACTCTCTATCATATACCGGAATTATGAACTATTATCACGGAACT
>NW_025864061.1:0-1316 GCF_002878395.1 Capsicum annuum
TGTTGGTCGCCTGAGGGTAAAATCTTTTGTCTTATAAGAAATTTTGTTGTTTGGATTTCTTTAATTCTTTAGACATAAGATTTATCATTATTTTCAGGATTGGTTTCGCAATCGCACTGGTGACTCTGAAGTTGAAAGTGCTCTTAGAAGAGGAGAAAACCCCGGGTTACCACTATTTTGTTTTCCGCTTTGTTTCTGAAGTTGAAAGTGCTAGATCTTACATTTGAAGATTTGTTGAGACCATGTTTATTCTCTTCCTGTTGCATAAAGGTTATAGTTTTATTTGCGAGACCAACCTGCTAATCTATATGGCCACCGATTAAAGCCTAATCTATACGTAAAACTTAACGGCCACCGTTAAGTAAACAACCTTATAGTAGTAAACAAACTTATAACCTTAATGACCACCGTTTAACCTTATAACCTTATATTATTAAACAACCTTATAATCTTAACAACCATCGTTTAACCTTTTAACTAGCGTTAAGTAAACAACCTTATATTAGTAAACAACCTTATAACCTTAACAGCCACCTTTTAACCTTATAACCTTATATTAGTAAACATCCTTATAACCTTAACGGCCACCGTTTAATCTTATAATGTTATATTAGTAAACAACCTTATAACCTTAACGGCCACCGTTTAACCTAATAACCTTATAACCTTAACGGCCACCGTTTAACCTTATAACTTATGACCTTAACGGCCAACGTTTAACCTTATAACCACCGTTAAGTAAACAAATTTATATTAGTAAACAACCTTATAACCTTAACGACCACCGTATAACCTTATAACCTTATATTAGTAAGTAACCGTATAACCTTAACGACTACCCTTTAACCTTATAACCTTAGAGGCCATCGTTTAACCTTATAACCACCGTTAAGTAAACAACCTTATAACCTTAACGGCCACCGCGTAACCTTATAACCTTATATTAGTAAACAACCATATAACCTTAACGATCATCGTTTAACCTTATAACCAACGTTAAGTAAACAACCTTATATTTGTAAACAACCTTATAACCTTAACGACGACCGTTTAACCTTATAACCTTATATTAGTAAATAACCTTAGAACCTTAACGGCCACCGTTTAACGTTATAACCTTATATTAGTAAACAGCCTTATAACCTTAACGGCCACCGTTTTACCGTATAACCTTATAACCTTAACAGCCACCGTTTAACCTTATAACCACCATTAAGTAAACAACCTTATATTAGTAAACAATCTTATAACCTTAATGGCACCATTTAACCTTATAACCACCGTTAACAATCTTATATTAGTAAACAACCTTATAA
>NW_025864062.1:0-1289 GCF_002878395.1 Capsicum annuum
TAAATCATCATTGCCCAGATCATCATCATCTGGGTTTTGTCATCATCCTGCATTATCTACATTCTGTTGGTTCACTTGTGCAGTTGCCAAGACGGCTAGTCTAGCTACTTCTTGCTGAGCAACTAGTCTTTCTTGGTCCTGTTGACCATATATTTTGCCAAGAAGTTGAGCTTTCGGATGAATAGATAATAAAGGTTCACCAGGTCTCTGAGTACTTGGCATACAAGATGACCACCCTACATAAAAGAAAATCAATAATTAAAAAATAAAATTTTGGGAAACTTTTACCAAAGATCAAGTAACAAACAAAAACTCAATTGACAACCGTATTCCCCATCAACGATGCCAAAATTTGAGAAGCCAAAATTGCAACTTTCTTACAAAAGTGTAAGCAGTCGCTGTCAAATATAGAACACAACTAGGTTGGGTGTCGAATCCCAGAGAGAATACTGTGTTCACTAAGTAATATGTTTTTACCAGACTGTTGATCGAAGGTTTCGGAATAAATGGGGTTTTGATATGGTAATAATATTCTTTCATATTTGTATCACATAGAGGTCTAACTAATGAAAGTTAATGTAAATGTAATTTCTATAAGAATTAATTAACTAGAGTTATGCTCAGCAAGATGTTCAAACAGTGCGGGTTGTGAATTTTTGATCGAATTCTAACTTATGTATTCAATTGCAAGAATTATTACATTCTAAGAATTACCCATGTGTCTCTAAACCTAATGGATGTTTCACCATTTACTTCTCTCAAACTTAAAAGATTCATAGATTATTCAATAATACACTCATGAGGGTTAATCATGTTAAGGCATTAACCCATTAACCCAAAGGGTAAACCTATGGATCTCATGTGAAACACTTCTTTTCCCAACATCCACTTTCTTGTCATATAAGTAGTGTTCATAGGCTCATTTCTCAAGTTTTCAACCAATATATGTAACTATAATGAAAAAGGATTCATACAATTTTTATAGAGGTTAGAAATACAACTGATTTACAACCCCAAACGGTTCTCTACATCAAGGCTCCCATAACTTTAGTTATGGGAGTTCAGCTACTCATCTCCATATAAGAAATCAAAGATATATTGATGTTCATAAATAGCTTTAGAAGAGTATTTACAAAAGTCACATTAATGTTCTTCTCAATCTTCAATAAAAAATATAAAAAGTAACAATTAGATCTCAATCTCCAGATTCAAATCCTAAAGAAAAGTGCTACAAAACACATACTAGAGGGGAAAATGTGAAAACTAATGATCAAAGATTCGGAATAAAC
>NW_025864063.1:0-3757 GCF_002878395.1 Capsicum annuum
AGAATTGAATAGAAATCAGATTTCACTCAGATTTTTAGATTTTGAATTCAGAAAGTTGCATGTTTAGAAAAGGTTAAAAATGGGCTTAAAGAGAGTTAGATGGTTACTCGAAGAAAGTATGAGTTGAAAGACTCTATGCTTTCATGTCGTCCTAAATTGGGATTTATGGTTAGGAACCCTGCTTTGTGTTCTTGTGCACTACCATGACATGTTGACTTGATTGGGAATTATGATACCCTGCTTTGTGATCTTGCGTGTTCCCCCCTTGCTGACACCCCAATCCTTGCGGCAAACTTGGATTGGGGGCTTGGCCGCCTAGTCAAGGGCGGATTCCATATAGCCCGTGGAATTGTAGAAATGTAGGGTGTACCATCTAGCTCAGAAGTAATACGAAGAATGAAATCGCATTGACAAGATTGTTTTAAGATCTTTTGAAAGGCCCATGTATTTTAAACTATTTCATGCATAATATTTTATGACTTTCTCTCTCCTATGTTATATATGTATAAATTTCGCAGACAAGTGTTAGATGTTGATCTTTACGAACTTATTTCAGTATTGAGTAGTTTGAAATAAAAGTTGACCATGATTCCGTTGTAATAGTTTTCCACATTTTTCTTTATTGTATATGAATGGTGTTCACGATTGTCAGATAGAAAGGGGCGCCCGGGCCTTCATGGTTCGGGATGCTCGTCGCGGCTAAGGCCCCAACTCGTGTCGTGACAAACTTGGTATCATAGCACGGTTCATAGTCGCATGGTGTCTGCGAAATCGTGTCTAGTAGAGTCTTGTTTATGGGTGTGTCATGCACCGCACTTATAATCAGGAGGCTACCGGGCATTTAGGAGTTGTTTCTTATTCTTTCATACTCTAGTTCATGCTATAGAGTTTTCCATGAGAGAGTTATATAAATTCATTCCTTGTTCTAATTTCATGGGCCATGCCTCACTGTCGAGGCGATACAAGTCTAAGAGTCTAGCTCCTCAACAATGTGGTTCTCTCTGATTGAGTCATCCGTAAAGTTATGAGACAGCATGAGGACTTGGGAGGAGTCCATTAGTCTTTAGGTTGTATTGATTTGAGTGTATGCTTTTATTCTTATGAAATCGTGCTTTTCATCCTAAGATACAAAGTCTATTCCGTTTTCTTTCAAAATTCTTGTTGTGGATGTCATGCATAAGGGTAATGATGTTTAGCAGAATGTCGGAACTATATTTCCACCCGAGTAGTAGAAATTAAAAAAGTGTCATGATCTATTGGTAGTAAATGGGTCAAGAAGTTGGTGATATGAAGTCACAAGGCTAGAAGTCAGAGTGAGGGTGACTTTTGTGTAAATAAATAGTTTTAGTTGTATAACCATTGATTGGAGGATGGTTTGCCATTTTATAGTGATAGACTAATGTGTGGCAATATTTGTAGATTGTATGGTAGTTTGTGAAGGAAGTGACTGGATATGATTATTATTTATTGAAAATAGAGAAGGAGCTCAAAGTGGATAGTTATGGTGGTTATAGAAATGATTTATAGGTTGTGAATGGAAAAAGGTAGACTAGTCAATAAGTTATGGGTAAAGACTCATTGGTGTTTCTAGAATTTGGTGATAGTGAGAATATATACATGGCTAAGTAAATATGATGTGAGAAATTAGAATATGTTGATAAGATTGAAATGGGTTGTATTATAAGATTGAGATCGACCATCCTTATTATGTGACCTCACCCCTTTGATTGTCTTTCCTCTAGTAGTTGTAAACGAGCACTGCTTGTGAGAAAGTATGTAGTAGATTTTGAGGTGTAGTAGTAATGTTTTCGAGGGGAAATGATTGTAGGTCGTAGTTAAATTAAATGAAGTATTTTGGATTGATTTCCCAATTTGATGGACTAGTATATTATGTTACATGCTTCATCGGCGGTAGATGATTGATGCTAGACTATAGGCTTGAACTTTAGATGTAAAATGTGATGGTAAGAATAGTAACTTAAGATTAATGATGTATGTTTTGTGGGAATGAATTAGTGGGCTTGATGTGATTTGTGAAAAAGCCTAAGTTGATGATTTATGAAAAGTTTAAGTGGTAATTGTGATATGTATATATGCATGACACTAGTGTTATAATGATGAATTGTTGTTGAATCATTAAGTGGATAAGAGCGTGGGTATATTAGAATAAGTTGAACCCTGAGGTAGTATGTTGTTAGATAAGGTGATGTGTACGGGTGTCACGTGTGCCTAGATTTTGTTCTTGAATCTTGTATTATGGAGAAGTCGGGAAAGTTGTTGTATGGTGTTCTTTATAGTTGAATTGAGGAGATATAGGTAGGCAATGCGCGCCTTGTTATAGTTTTAGAGCTTATGTTAAGTTGTAAGTTATGTGATTAAAGGAGTAATAATAGTATTCTAAGAAATTGAAGATGGAGTATTAAGAGCTTAAAAGTGTGGGTGTCTATGCCCATGAAAATGTTAGTTGTAAGTTGATGACTTTGGGAGTTAGAAGTAATTACGATTAGTGTTTCTGAAAGGGGGAAATGATAGATTGCAGCAGTTTCCGAAGTTTCTTGTAGTGTCTAGTTTCAAGTAAGAATTATGATAAACCATTTCCTAATCCTATTCAAGCAAGCTCCTCCTACTTCGATTTAAACGGACATCTATCTATGTCTTATGTATTCAGGTCTTGCTTGTACCTAATGGTTTGAGCTCTCGATGTAACTCATGTCATGTTTCGACCTCAAAACAAGAAGCTATAATGTCCCTCTGTGCTCCAATATGTGGTATTCCTGAGCTATATGAAACTATGATTCTGCAAAGAGTTGCAGTTAATGGATATCACCTGTGAACATCCTACATTTTTTTTTTCTTTTTCCTCTAATCTGATGGCATGAAGAAATTTTCCTCTGGCGGGAAACTACATCGCCCGTCACCAGTGCAAATGCCATCTCTTCCACAGACAGTTGGATACCCACAGTTTCCTCCATATGAAAGGGAAAGATCAGATATGACTTCCAATCTAAGTACTTTCTCATCCCATTGGTATACCCGTAAATGCCCATCAAGCTGAAGCTTTATGAATTGAGCTGGTGATGTAGGAGATTCTTGCAGAGCGGTAAGTGTTTGACTATCAAAACTGAAATGTATACTATCCGGAGAACTTGAAGCATAGTAAAACTTAGGTGGATTAGACTCGATGTAATACTGAAGGCAATATTGAACTGTCAGTGGCTTCGCTCTGTTGGTTGCCAGCTTGAACCTCAGGTAGTCTAGTGAAATCGTAATACAAGTTGGTTTCAACAGACACCAAACCTTCCAATGCTTTAACCACAAATGACATGGAAGTCCTCTTGGTGAAATCGCCCTGTAGACACCACGCATCAATGCTCATCATTTCTGTCACTACTTCTTTGTGCATCTGCATTTCCTTATTGTTTTTGTCAACCATATCCATGAGTTGTTGTTGATCCGCTTTTCTTTCAAAAACAGTTAGCAAATGGACATCTTCATAAGTCTAAATTTTTCCGCGCACAGAGAACTTCCAAGAGCATAATACCAAATGCATACACGTACACTTTCTCAGTGATTACTGAGTTCAGCCATTCAGGGGCTAAATATCCTCTTGTCCCTCTCATTCTAGTTCAATTTTTCTTTTGTCTGTTTCAATTAGCTTTGACATCCCAAAAATCAGATATCTTATCATTGAAATTTTGATCTAGCAGGATGTTGTGGTTTGATATCCAAATGAATTATCTTCTGGCTGCATTCGTCA
>NW_025864064.1:0-1363 GCF_002878395.1 Capsicum annuum
GGGGTGATATTGGAAAGAAATGAAGATTGTGGTGTGATATGATTAGTAGCACCTGAGTCTATGATCCATGGACTATTGTCTACCTTAGAGAAGTTACAAGCAAGAAAACTACAAAGTCTAGAATCAGAACTATTAAGCAAACCTGCAAAATTAGCAGAACCAAGATGGACTAGTAATTTTAGCCTGCTGAAACAGACTAAACAAACTTAAGAGCTGCTCAAATTGTTCCTTGGAAATGCTAGAATTAGCTGGGGAAGTATTGCAAGTAGGGGAATCAGAGGTGCTTAATTGTTGGGACTCTGAGACCTGGGAAAAAGCTGTAGATTTCTTGAATTTAGGTTGTCCAATAGACGTGGCAGAAGGAAATCCATGCAACTTGTAGCATCTCTCAATTTGATGCCCAGGTTTCTTGCAATATCTACAAATCATAGTGTTTCTTTTGGATGAAATAGAGTCAAAAGTGATCCTGAAATTGGAATTGTAGGATCTGGGAATAGTAGTAGATAAACCACCAGACTCTGCGCCAGGCTTTTTGATTATACGGTTTTTGGTTACCAGTGGAGAAAGCAACAAAGTCGGAATTGAAGGAAGGGAGATTATTGTGCACCTCAGATTGACTCTCATCAGTTACAACATTGAATACACATTATCAATGTCAGGAAGGGGTTTTAACATGAGGATGTTCCTTCTGATGGTCGAATATGAATCATTCAAACCCATGAGGAACTAATGAACTCTCTGCTCCTCTTCTAACTTGAGAAAACCATCCTTACACCCACAAGTACAATCAGGATGGGTAATGGAGAAACACAATTCATCATAGGGTTTCTTAATTCTATTGAAGTAGGAAGCAACACTCGAGGATCCATGGGAAATTGAAGAAAGTTGTTTCCTGATTTGGAAAATTTTGGAACCACTAGCCTGACCAAATCTACATTCAACTTCCTTCCATAAAATCTCCGCACATTCAGTGTACATCACAATTTCCCTAATTTCCTTATCTAGACTGTTTAGAATCCGTGCTACCACCATATCATTACACCTAATCCATGCTTGAAAATGTGGATAAGTAGCAGAAGGCTTAGGAATGGAACAATGGATCATACCTAGTTTGTTTTTGCAGGATAACCCTAACAACATGCCTCGATGCCAACTTCCATAGCCCGTCCCATTAAAGGGCGTGGTAACCAAAATTGTGCCAGGAGAATCAGATGATAGGAGGTATAATGGAGACGAAGGATTAACAGCGGAAACCACATCAGCATCTACACTAGAAGTAGTAGAATTTTCAACATTTGGAGCCATAACTACACAAAATCAAGGCGTACCAAACAACAAAGACACAACACGAAAATGTTTAATA
>NW_025864065.1:0-1179 GCF_002878395.1 Capsicum annuum
TCAAATATCAACAGAGTAATCATCATCCAAGAATAAAAGAAATTCAGAAAGATAACAAACTATGACTTATTAGTCAACTCCCAACATCTATACTAGTCTGACAAGTCTCTAAGAAAATCAATAAAACCAGCGAGCCATTGAGACATGCCCCAACTGACTCATACTCAGTTATCAGATGTAAACAATTTTGTGAAACCAACATCAGACATCACGTCCTCGGAACATGAGGACTCACCACAACAGAGGATGTAGAACAGCGTGCCCAAAGAATCACTGTCGAACCAGGAACTGAGCACCTGAACCTACATTCTGAGAAAATGCAGCCCACATCCAAAGATGTGGGTCAGTACCATGGAAAGGAACCGAGTATATGGGGGTGTATGCAGTTGTATAAACATCATCATCATAAATATTTATAAGAAATATGCAGGATGTATGAAAGACTCACATAGGCCGAAGAAAATCAGCATAATCATGAGAGGATGAAATAAGTACAATAAAACATGTGAGTCATCATATAATTTGTCAATCACTTTCAGATCATCAAGAATATCAATTCTCATAATGTAAATATCATTTAAATCTTTCGAAAGAATAACTTTCACAATTCCACTATCAAATCACTTCACCATTCACCATAGACACAAGGAAACACACATACACTGGGAGAACCTATAATCCACATAAACCATGTGAGCTACATGGACTCCAACGTACAACCCACGTTGGGGAGAGCCCTTCTATCCTTGCCATCGGAGTAGGACTATCGATATCAAATCCACACAAACTAGTGATCATTATATAAATAAGCCTCAGGCTCACTCCTACGGGGGCATGTAGTTCTAGGGAAGTAAGGTTGCTTTATACCTCCCACTCGGTGCTAAAGGTTTCTCCCGAACTTAGCTCAGATCATTTCAAAGACAATCCATACCAAAATAATTTCAGTAATATATAAATATACATCGGGTGTCATCATGCTTCTCATCAATCAAAATCAACCACGTTATGAATTTCTTTTACACTCGAGTTCAAAACGACTCCACTAAAGGTCAAACCATTCAAAATATCTCAAATATTCAACATCAGCGTGCTTATAACACATACTTTATAAAAAAAAACACAATTTCCAATTGGGATTCACGACTCAAATATCAAAATCATGCCAAATATTGTTCAAGA
>NW_025864066.1:0-2277 GCF_002878395.1 Capsicum annuum
ATGATTCGCAAGCTCCAGTTCTTCCCCAGGTAATGCTTCTATATTTTGTAGAAGAAATTTCAAAAGTTACACAAAGGGCTTGAGAGGAGCTCTCTAGTGTGTTAAGTTCCTTAAGTTGAAAGTTATGCCCTCATTCTTATGAGTTATTTAATTAAGACAGAGTAAGGTGTATTCTTTGATCGTTGAATGTTGTGTGTCAAGTTTCTATCTCTTGTATTATGTAATCTTGTTATCATTATATTTGTGAAAAATCAAAGTCTAGTGAAGGCTTGTGAGGCCTATTTCAATCCACTAGCAATTTGTAGTTCATCTTGTTCCTTGTGCTGGCTGAAAATGTGGGATGTGGAGGTGTAGTAGTAAGAAGGATAGTAAATGTGATTTGTTGAGCATAAGTATAGTGAAATCCCTTTTTGTATGCAACTGGGTTAATAGGAAGTGATATAGTTTGTTTGAGGTATGAAACGGGTGTTGACGGTATTTGTATGACAGAGAGTATAGGTTAGTGATGGAAGTACTCGGTGGGTAAGTGTTGTTAATCTAGGCGCTCTCCAGATTGCAAAAGGAAGTTAAGCTAAGACGTAGAGAGCTATGAACTAAGTTAAGTTGTGTATGCAGGATAGATAGTAGTGATGGGTGAAAGAAGGATGTGTTAATGGATTGTGAATAAGATAAGCTATATGATTATGAACAATTATTATTGTTATGAAGTTTAAATGGGCTAGAATTTGTTGAGGATTGTTTTATAGTTTCTAAGTGGAAATTTCGTGCGAAAAGTTTTAAGTTATATTGTGTGTAAAAAGTTAAGTTTGAATGATTGGTGATCGTGAAGGTGACTGTGACGATTTCTTGATTAATGGTATTAGTTGTTAGGAAGTGATTTAGTAGGCTTGAATAGTGGATATAAGAGCCTAAGTTTGGTTGATTCGTGATTAAGTTTGATGTTGTGTTTATGATGAGAAAGTTCACCCAAGATATTATGGGATTGCTTTAATTTCGAGGATTAGTGTATGAATGTAATGGTTGAGCTTCTTAGATGTGATTTTGATTCTTATGGTTTAGAAATATAAGTTTACAAGCGTGATTTTAATAAGCGATGATAGAGGTAGTATGGTCCGTTAAGGATGAGAAAAATTTGAGTTGCGCGTTAGACTCTAAGATTGAAATTCCGAAGTTGAGTTGAAAGCTTTGAAGCTCTAGATGGTGTATGCTTATTTTGAGCTAAGTGGTAATGTGAAGTAAGATTGAGATTAAGCTTTCATGTATGTTGTGGTTAGTTGAAGTTTTAAGTGGTTATCATGAGGGATTGTGGTGTACATGTTTCAGATTCTGGAACCTAGTTATGCTTCAATTCGTAAACTTCTACTAAACGATCTTTATTTTTCAAGTATTCCAGCCCAGTCAATCAGAATCGTATGGTGTACCTTCTCATTTATCATTTATCATGTTATCCAAGGATCTTAGGAATGAAATCATTTCCATACGGAGCATCTCAGTAGTTACAAGTATACCTCTGTTCGTGCGTCATGCATATGAGCTAATTCATAGGTTCCCCGTGCACAGTCTTAGTGACCCTGTGAAATAAGTGTTGTAGAGGAACATAGAGTCCCAAGGGGGGATACTCCGTGACTTCTTAAAGCTTCTGTGTTTTAAACACATCTAGTTCATGCTCAAGTTCTCATTACGAGCCTTGAATTGGCTATTGTTTCATACACATTCATACATTCCAGAGTCAGTTTAGCTAGATATTTATGCGTCAGATATGCATGTTCAGTATGAGGACTAGGAAACTGTAATTCCAATCGTGCCGATATGTCTCAGATGTTCCCGTCCCTTAAGAAGGTCAGTTGATCAGTGATTTTATCCTATCAAGCGACATTCGAGGACTAATGTTTCCAAGGGGGAGATAATGTAATACCCCAAAAAATTTTCTTCGTAAAGATTTTGTGAGAAACATATTGAGTTCTATGCTTTAGAGCGATCCATAAATTTTATGTGTAGTATTTCTAATACTTTGACCTACCATTGCGTAGAGTATCGAATAAGCTTTCCAACGATATGTATATCATCGAAAACGGATACTCGAGCGATGAGTTACGACCACTCTGATCGAACTACGACCATTCCAATCAAACTGTGAACAGTAAAACGTGCAGGAAAAAAAGTACTGAGGCCTGGCGTATTTTTGCTCCAATTTTAAACGATCATAACTCCTTGTACATAATGATCTGGGTGATCTACTATATATCAACGAAAATCTCTGCGAGTCCTCTTTCTAAT
>NW_025864067.1:0-2491 GCF_002878395.1 Capsicum annuum
TTAGATTCACTTGTGTTCCCAAATTTCTCTGGAAAGACTTCCAAAAATTTACAGTAAATTGAGCTCCTCGATCTAATATAATAGATATTGGAACCCCATGCGGTCGAACTATCTCTTTAATATATAATTTGGCATATTCTTCAACTGTGTAAGTGGTCCTAATCGGTAGAAAGTGTGTTGATTTGGTAAGCCTATCAATGATCACCCATATAGAATCAAACCTTTGAGATGTACAAGGCAAACCAGTGACAAAATCCATGTTGATCATGTCCCACTTCCAGATTGGAAGATCTATACATTGCATATAAGCACGGGCTTTTGGTGCTTTACTTTAACTCTTTGACAATTTGGACATTCGGCTATAAATTTTGCAATGTTCTTCCTCATGTCACCCCACTAATACATTTCTTTCAAATCATAATACATTTTAGTTGACCTTGGATGGATGGAATACCTTGAATGATGTGCCTATATCATAATCCTCTTTCTTAGCTCATCTACATTCGGCACACATAATCTCTTTTGGCACCGAAGTACACCCTCTTGCATAAGCTCAAATACCTTTGTCATACCACATTGCATATTCCCCTTAAGCTGCAATAGAATGGGATCTGTATATTACTTCTCTTTTACTTCAACTACTAGTGAAGATTCTGCCGCATTATGCACAATAAGCCCCTCATCTGGAGTTTCAAGAAGGCAAACCCCTAAATTGGCTAGTTGTTGTAGATCCTTAGTCATCCCTTGTCTTTCTATAGACGGTGCCATAGCCTTATGACTTAATGCATCTGCTACTATATTTGCTTTCCCCGGGTGATACAAGATATCAACATCATAATCTTTTAATAGCTCAAGCCATCTTTGTTGCGTCAAATTTAGGTCCTTCTGATTAAAGATATATTGAAAACTCTTGTGGTCAGTATATATGTCAGCATGAATCCCATACAAGTAGTGAAGACATATCTTTAAGGCAAATATAACCGCTGCTAGCTCCAGATCATGTGTTGGATAATTTTTCTCATGTGGCTGTAATTGTCTTGAGGCATAAGCTATGACTTTACCGTGCTACATCAATACACACCCTAATCCAATTCTTGAAGTATCACAATATGCTGCATACCCTTCTGTGCCTTCAGAAAGTACCAATACGGGTGTAGAAGTCAATTTATTCTTCAGATCCTGGAAACTTCTTTCAAATGCGTCATTCTATTGGAACTTGGACGCTTTGTGTGTTAGCTTTGTTAAAGGTGCAGAAATTGAAGAAAATCCTTTAACAAACCTTCTATAATAACCTGCCAACCCAAGAAAACTACGAACCTCCATAGGCGTTATAGGTCTTGGCCAGTTCTTCACGGATTCTATTTTTTGAGTATCAACCCTTATTCCTTCATCAGATACAATATGACCTAAGAATGCCATAGATTTTAACCAAAACTCATATTTGGAGAACTTTGCATATAGCTTACAATCACGAAAAATCCACAACACCTATCGTAAGTGATTGGCATGGTCCTTATTTGATCTCGAATAAACCAGAATATCATTTATAAAAACTATCACAAACACATCCAAGAATGGATTGAACACCCTATTCATCAAATCCATAAAAGCTGCAGGTGCATTAGTTAACCTTAAGGACATGAGTAGGAACTTGTAATGACCGTACCATGTTCAAAAAGCTGTCTTGGGTATGTCCTTCTGTTTGACCCTCATTTGGTGGTAACCAGACCTTAAATCAATTTTTGAAAACCACTTGGCGCCTTGCAATTGATCAAATAAGTCATCAATTCTCAAAAAGGGATATTTGTTCTTAATAGTCACCTTGTTCAATTGCCTATAGTCAATACACATTCTTAATGAGCCATCCTTCTTACACACAAATAACACTGATGTGCCCCAAGGGGACATACTATGCCTTATAAGTCCTTTTTCTAGCAAATCTTTCAATTGCTCTTTCAACTCCCGTAATTCTATCGGGGTCATTCTATACGGAGGAATTGAAATTGGTTGACTACTTGAAGTCACATCAATACCAAACTCTACTTCTCGTTCTGGAGGCAAACCCAGAAGATCTTCAAGAAGTACATCAAGAAATTCATTTACCACTGGAATAGTTTGAAGAGTTGGTGTCTCCACATCTGTATCCTTCACTCTAACTAGATGACATATGTAACCCTTGGAAATCATCTTTTCGCCTTAAAAGAAGAAATAAATTTACCTCTTGGCGCACCAATATTACCTCTCCATTCAAGGACTGCCTCTTTTGGAAAATAGAAATACACCCTCTTAGTTCGGTAATCTACTGTGGCATAACAAGAAGCCAACCAATCCATACCCATTATAGCATCAAAATCTACCATTTCTAACTCAAATAGGTCAGCCATTATATCGCGACCGCAAATAGTTATTATACAATTTTGATACACTCTCTTAGCTATAATAGATTCACCAATCGGCATAGATACCTCAAGTGACTTAACTAGCAATTCTG
>NW_025864068.1:0-1168 GCF_002878395.1 Capsicum annuum
AGCTCTGACTCAAACAACGGGTTTCCATTTTACCATGCCCCTGAGGTGCATTCTTTTCCCAAATCTGAATGTTTCTACGAATCCAGTAGCCTGTTGGTTGATAGACTTCCTTTGCTTGTTGAATTACGATCCTATTTCTCCTTGTGCTGTTCCTTGGTTTTTCCTCACATAATTGGAAAGACTGGTAGTAAATTTTGAAATTCTTTCTCGCTTGTTTTGACACAGACTTGACTTAAAATGTAAAGAAATGATGGTGACTGTTATTTTGATAAATGACCTAAAAAGACGAAAAGTAGGAATGTGTAAAAGAAAAGGGCAATGTCCTATATTCAAAAAAGAAAAACTTATCTGAATACGACAACCAACTCCAATGAGTATGACATGCATTTTGGATTGAGCTGCCTGATCTTCCAATCCAGACTCCCCATTTCTTGTTGAGTTCGTACCTTTTGCCGCTGAACCGCTTCTTCAAATCTATTGGACTCATACATCACATTCGATTGGCAACATCTTAAAAGACTTTCGCCAACAAATCTCTTTCTTCTCACTTTTCACTTTTCTCTTGAACTCTCCATCGCCTTACGGTGACCGGAAGGGTTTTCACCAATAAGACTCTCTCATTTTTATTTTCACTTAACTCACCATCGCCTTATGATGCCCGTGAGGGTTTTCACCAATAAGACTCTCTCCTTTTCATTTTCTCTCAGCTCACCATCGCCTTATGATGCCCGTGAGGGTTTTCACCAATAAGACTCTCTCATTTTTTTGTATTTCTTTCCTGATTTCTTATGTTGAGGGAGACAAGTGGTACTTCAACAATGTATCATCAATATACATTGCATTCTTAGCCTTAAAATTATCAAAAATTGATCTGAAGAACTTTCTTTGGTTGTAACTTAGCTTTTGGTTAAGGTTAGTAAAGATGGTAAAGGGCTCAAAGCATACTTGAAATGGGGTGGGACTTACAACTTTTGGAATCGACTCAAACTACACATTAACTCATGCCCCAGTTTTGTTGATTGGGTGAATCTTAGATCTTTATTTGGTTGGACCGAGCCCGAAATAAGGTAGCCTACGTATCTCACTCCTGAGAGAAGAGAATCTGGTCGCACGTAGTTCCATCAGCTTGTTCTTTGTTTTGATTTGATTTTGATTTTGATTTTTTTTT
>NW_025864069.1:0-1687 GCF_002878395.1 Capsicum annuum
TCCTATTTTTCAGGAGGGTCCTGAACAGAAAGTAAAATCCCATGTTTCATGAGGGTCTTGAACAGAAATTAAAGTCATATTTTTAGGGAGGTTCCTGAACAGAAAGTAAAGTCCCATTTTTCAGGAGTGTCCTGAACAGAAAATAAAGTCCCATTTTTTAGGAGGTCCTGAACAAAAAGTAAAATCCTATTTTTTAGGAGTGTCGTGAACATAAGTAACCTCCCATTTTTAAGGAGGGTCCTTAATAGAAAGTAAAATCCCATTTTTTATGAGGGTCCTGAACAGAAAGTAAAGTTCCATTTTTTAGGAGGGTCATTAACAGAACGTAAAGTCTCATTTTTCAAGAGGGTACTAAACAGAAAGTAAAGTCCTAATTTTCAGGAGGGTCCTGAATCAAAAGTGAATTCCCATTTTTCAGGAGGGTCCAGAACAGAAAGTAAAGTTACATTTTTCTAAAGGGTCCTGAACAGAAAGTAAAATCCCTTTTTCATGAGGGTCCTACACAAAAAGTAAAATCCCATTTTTTAGGAGGGTCTTGAACAGAATGTAAAGTCCTATTTTTCAGGAGGGTCCTGAATAAAAAGAGAATTCCCATTTTTGAGGAGGATCCTAAAAATAAAGTCAATTCCTATTATTAAGGAGGGTTCTGAACAGAAGCTAAAGTTGCATTTTTCAAGAAGGTCCTGAACAGAAAGTAAAGTCTTATTTTTTAAAAGGGTGTTGAACAGAAAGTAAAATCTTATTTTTCAGGAGGGTCCAGAATAGAAAGTAAAGTCCCATTTTTCTAGAGGGTCCAGAACAGAAAGTAAAATCCCTTTTTCATGAGGGTCCTAAAAAAAAGTAAAATCCCATTTTTTAAGAGGGTCCTGAATAAAAAGTAAAGTCCCATTTTTCAGGAGGGTCCTTAATAGAAAGTAAAATCCCATTTTTTATGAGGGTCCTGAACAGAAAGTAAAGTTTCATTTTTTAGGAGGGTGCTAGAACAGAAAATAAAGTCTTATTTTTCTAGAGGGTCCTGAACAGAAAGTAAAATCCATTTTTCATGAGGGTCCTGAATGAAAAGTAAAATCCCATTTTTCAGGAGGGTCTTGAACAGAAAGTAAAGTTCCATTTTTAAGGAGGGTCCTGAACAGAACCTAAATTCCTATTTTTCAGAAGGGTCCTAAACAGAAAGTAAAGTCCTATTTTTCAGGAGGGTCCTGAGCAGAAAGTAAAGTCCTATTTTTCAGTAGGGTCCTAAACTGAAAGAAAAATCCTATTTTTTAGGATGCTCCTGAATAGAAAGTATAATCCCAATTCTTAGGAAGGTCCTAAAAAGAAAGTAAAATTCCTATTTTTAGGAGGGTCCTGAACATAAAGTAAAGACTCATTTTTTAGGAGAGTGTGAAATAGAAAGTAAAGTCTTATTTTTTAGGGGGGTTCTGTACAAAAAGTAAAGTCCCATTTTTCAGGATGGTCCAGAATAGAATGTGAAGTCCCATTTTTTAGGAGGGTTTTGAACAGAAAGTATAATACTATTCTTCAGAAGGGTCCTGAACATAAAGTAACCTCCGATTTTTCAGGAGGTTCCTGAACAGAAAGTAAAGTCTTATTTTTCAGGAGAGTCCTGAATAGAAAGTAAAATCCTATTTTTCAGGAGCGTCCTGAACAGCAAGTATAATCCCATTTTTTAGGAGGGTCCCAAACA
>NW_025864070.1:0-3381 GCF_002878395.1 Capsicum annuum
AAAAATGAGATTTTACTTTCTGTTGAGGACCCTCCTGAAAAATGGGATTTTACTTGCTGTTCAGGACCCTCCTGAAAAATGGGATTCTACTTGCTCTTCAGGACCCTCCTGAAAAATGCGATTCTACTTGCTGTTTAGGACTCTCCTGAAAAATAAGATTTTACTTTCTGTTCAGGACCCTCCTGAAAAAAAGGATTTTACTTTATGTTCAGGAATCTCCTGAAAAATGGGATTTTACTTTCTGTTCAGGACCCTCCAGAAAAATAGGAATTTTACTTGCTGTTCAGGACCCTCCTAAAAAATAGGATTTTACTTGCTGTTCAAGACCCTTCTGAAAAATAGGATTTTATTTTATGTTCAGGACCCTCCTGAAAAATGGGATTTTACTTTTGTTCAGGACCTTCCTGAAAATGGGATTTTACATGTTGTTCAGGACCCTCCTGAAAAATGAGATTTTACTTTCTTTTCAGGACCCTTCTAAAAAATGGGTTTCTATTTGCTGTTCAGGACCCTCCTGAAAAATGGAATTTTACTTGCTATTTAGGACTATCCTGAAAATTGGGAATTTTCTTTCTGTTCAGGATCCTTCTGAAAAATGGGATTCTACTTGTTGTTCAGGACCCTCCTAAAAAATGAAATTTTACTTTCTGTTCAGGACTCTCCTAAAAATTGGGAATTTAATTTTTTTTTAGGACCCTCTTGAAAAATGGGATTTTACTTGCTGTTTAGGACTCTCCTGATAAATGAGATTTTACTTTCTGTTCAGGACCCTCCTGAATACAGGATTTTACTTTATGTTCAGGACCCTCCTTAAAAATGAGATTTTACTTTCTGTTAAGGACCCTCCTGAAAAATTGGAAATTTCCATGCTGTTCAGGACCTTCCTGAAAAATGAAATTTTACTTTCTTTTCTGGACCCTCCTGAAAAATAGGATTCTACTTGCTTTTCTAGACCCTCCTGGAAAATGGGATTTTACTTGCTGTTCAGGACCCTCCTAAAAAATGGGATTTTAATAGCTATTTAGGACCCTCCTGATTAATGGGATTTTACTTTCCGTTCAGGACCCTCTAGAAAAATGGGATACTATTTGCTGTTCAGGACCCTCTTGAAAAATGAGATTTTACTTTCTGTTCAGGACCCTCCTGAAAAATAGGAATTTACTTTCTGTTCAGGACTCTTCTGAAAAATATGATTTTCCTTTATGTTCAGGACTCTCCTGAAAAATGGGATTTTACTTATGATCAGGACCCTTCTAACAAATGGGATTTTACTTTATGATCAGGACCCTTTTGAAAAATGGGATTTTACTTGTTGTTCAGGACCCTCCTGAAAAATGGGATTCTACTTGCTGTTCAGGACCCTCTTGAAAAATGTGATTTTACTTGTTGTTTAGGACTCTCCTGAAAAATGAGATTTTACTTTCTGTTCAGGACCCTCCTAAAAAATGGGATTTTACTTGCTGTTCTGGACCCTTCTGAAAAATATGATTTTACTTTATGTTCAGGACCCTCCTGAAAAATGAGATTTTACTTTTGTTCAGGACCTTCCTGAAAATGGGATTTTACTTGTTGTTCAGGACCCTCCTGAATAATGGGATTTTACTTTCTTTTAAGGACCCTTCTGAAAAATGGGATTCTACTTGCAGTTCAAGACCCTCCTGAAAATTGGAAATTTACTTTTTGTTCAGGATCCTCCAGAAAAATGGGATTCTACTTGTTGTTCAGGACCCTCCTGAAAAATAAAATTTTACTTTCTGTTCAGGACCCTCCTAAAAATTGGAAATTTTATTTCTTTTTAGGACCCTCTTGAAAAATGGCATTTTACAAGCTGTTAAGGACCCTCCTAAAAAATAGGATTTTACTTTATGTTCAGGACCCTCCAGAAAAATGGTATTTTACTTGCTGTTAAGGACCCTCCTGAATAATGGGATTTTACTTTCACTTCAGGACCCTCCAGAAAAATAGGATTCTATTTGCTGTTCAGGACCCTCCTGAAAAATGGAATTTTACTTTCTGTTCAGGACCCTCTTGAAAAATAGGAATTTACTTTCTGTTCAGGACCCTTCTAAAAAATATGATTCTACTTGTTGTTCAGGACCCTCCTGAAAAATGGGATTCTATTTGCTGTTCATGACCCTCCTGAAAAATGGAATTTTACTTGCTATTTAGGACCCTCCTGAAAATTGGGAATTTTCTTTCTTTTCAGGATCCTCCTGAAAAATGGGATTCTACTTGTTGTTCAGGACCCTCCTGAAAAATGAAATTTTACTTTCTGTTCAGGACTCTCCTAAAAATTGGGAATTTAATTTCTTTTTAGCACCCTCTTGAAAAATAGGATTTTACTTGCTGTTTAGGACTCTCCTGAAAAATGAGATTTTACTTTCTGTTTAGGACCCTCCTGAAAATAGGATTTTACTTTATGTTCAGGACCCTCCTGAAAAATGGGATTTTACTTTCTGTTAAGGACCCACCTGAAAAATGGGAAATTTCCATGCTGTTCAGGACCCTCCTGAAAAATGAGATTTTACTTTCTGTTCTGGACCCTCCTGAAAAGTAGGATTCTACTTGCTTTTCTGGACCCTCCTGGAAAATGGGATTTTACTTGCTGTTCAGGACCCTCCTAAAAAATTGGATTTTACTAGCTGTTTAGGACCCTCCTGATTAATGGGATTTTACTTTCCGTTCAGGACCCTCTAGTAAAATGGGATTCTATTTGCTGTTCAGGACCCTCCTGAAAATGGGATTTTACTTGTTGTTCAGGACCCTCCTGAAAAATGGGATTTTACTTTCTTTTTAGGACCCTTCTCAAAAATAGGATTTTACTTTATGTTCAGGATCCTCTTGAAAAATGAGATTCTACTTGTTGTTCAGGACCCTTCTAAAAATAAAATTTTACTTTCTGTCCAGGACCCTCCTAAAAATTGGGAATTTAATTTCTTTTTAGGACCCTCTACAAAAATGGCATTTTACTAGCTGTTCAGGACCCTCCTAAAAAATAGGATTTTACTTTATGTTCAGGACCCTCCAGAAAAATGGGATTTTACTTGCTGTTAAGGACCCTCCTGAATAATGGGATTTTACATTTACTTCAGGACCCTCCAGAAAAATGGGGTTCTATTTGCTGTTCAGGACCCTCCTGAAAAATAGGAATTTACTTTCTGTTCAGGACCCTTCTGAAAAATATAATTTTACTTTATGTTCAGGACCCTCCTAAAAAATGGGATTTTACTTTATGATCAGGACCCTCCTGAAAATTAAGATTCTACTTGCTGTTCAGGACTCTCCTGAAAAATAGGATTCTACTTGCTGTTAAGGACCCTCCTAAAAAATGGGATTTTACTTGCTGTTTAGGACCCTCCTGAATAATGGGATTTTACGTTC
>NW_025864071.1:0-1301 GCF_002878395.1 Capsicum annuum
GAATTGGACACTGGTAGTTGGGGAAAATATTAATTAACATGATAGTCGATGCGACGCACCAATATTGCATTGATCCACTATTTAGGGATTCCAACAGAGCTTCAAATGAAGTCCGATAAATCTGAAACTTATCCAGAAACACCTACGGACATTCCTGATCATGAATCAACCTAAAAATCAACATTTAATGGATGTAAAGGTCGTGAAATAAGATTCCCAACCTTCGTAGGCTAAAATGACACTAAGTCTGAGTACTTAGCTAAAATATTCTAAGCCTGGGACCCCTTGACAAGCCTAAAGAACTGAATTATGCTTAGGATTTAGCGGAGTCTTACAGCTAGATATAGCAGTAAATGATGTGTGAGCAAAAGCTAACACATTTAATGCTTTTTAGCTCAAAATAATTGTGAATTCTGAAGCAACTCTTGTTGTTTTGATATGTTTGCTCATGATATTGCAGAAAAAGGCTGAAGAAATGAGAATAAACAATAATGGAGCAAAAGAGTTGAAAATCTGAGCAAAATAGAAGAAAACATGGTTGACGACCTTTGTGATAAGTCGCCAGCCTCGTGATAGCCTATCAATATTGGCGTCAGCCTTAACTAGGGAGTTACAGTTTGAGGAGCAGTTCTGATAACGTCGGTGATGTGGCATCAAAGTCGTGATAAGGCGTCAAGAATGACGTCAGCCTTAACTAGAAAGTTAGCATGGGAAGAAGATATCTGACGACGTTGTGATACGTCATCAGATCTCTGAGGCGGCGTCAGCAACATCGTCAGCCTAAGACAGAACCTGAAGGCAACTGAAGCCTCTTTGACTCCATCCGTGATAGGGAATCAACTTCTTGACGCGGCGTCATCCTGGGCATCACCTATTCCGAACAATTTTATTAATTTTGTTATTTTATTTTCTTAATTAGGCTTTAGTATAAATAACATCTTTTAGGGTTTTTTATTCATTCCTAATTCATCTATCTGAACAATTTTACTGGGGGCAAAAAAGGAGAGAAACCTCTCATTGAGAGTTCCTAACATTCTTGTAAACATCTTCCATTTAAAGATTGATTATGGGTATTATTTATTACTTATTCTTGATTATGAATTCAATACATATTGTTGATCTTTGTATCATGAATAACTAATTTTCTTTACTTGAGTTATGGGAACCTTGATATGAATACTAATTTTGGTTATGAATCTAATATATGTCCATAAGAAATTGATGTTGTATAAACCTTTCTTTATTTTAATGACCTTTCTTGACTGCAACTTAATAGAGTCAGCACTACAAACATCACTTGT
>NW_025864072.1:0-1766 GCF_002878395.1 Capsicum annuum
GCTTGATTGTGGTCTCTACAAATTTCTCCGGTCATCAGATTCCTCAGCTGGTCCTGTTTTTTCCCTTTTTCCTTTACTTCTGCTTGTGATTCTCATGTATCCCTTGTTATTCCCACTTCCTTTTTTGCTCCTAGTTCGTTTGTACCTTGTCCTTCTGTAACTACTGATGGTTCTATCAATAAAACTGATGTTTTGTGGCCCTATAGACTTGGTCATGCCCCTTTCTCTAAAATGAAATGCATTCCTAATATTGCAAATGGTTTGTCTTCTAAACAATCTTTCACTTGTCCCATCTGTCCCTTAGCTAGGCAACCTCGATTACCTTTTAGTGATAGTTCTTCTACTTCCTCATCTCCTTTTGAACTTATTCACATTGATACTTGGGGCCCTTATCATTCCCCACCTATGATGGTTTTAGGTATTTTCTTACCATTGTTGATGATTACTCTAGAGCCACCTGGACACATCTTATGGGTGCTAAAAGAAATGTTTTTGATCTCCTCAAAGCTTTTATTACCTTAGTAGAAACTCAGTTTCATTCTCAAGTTAAAACTGTTCGAAGTGATAATGCTTTGGAGCTTGGTTCTTCTTTATCTGGGTCTCAGTTCTTTGTTTCCAAAGGCATTATTCACCAAACTTCCTGTCCTCATGCTCATCAACAAGATGGGGTTTTTGAAAGGAAGCATAAGTTTCTTTTAGAAACTGCTAGAGCTCTTCTTTTCAAATCTCACCTTCCCATTAGATTCTGGGGGGATTGCCTATTGACATCAACCTATCTTGTTAATAGGTTCCCCCCTCCTAGACTGCACCACAAGAGCCCTTTTGAGATTCTTCACAAGAAAGTTCCTTCCTATTCTCATCTTAAAGCCTTTGGCTTCCTATGTTACTCCACAGTTCCCATCCCTTATAGGGATAAACTTTCTCCGCGTGTCATTCCTTGTGTATTTTTAGGGTATCCATTTGCTAAAAAAGGTTACAAACTTTATAACCTACTTCTAAGTCTTGTTTTGTCTCTAGGGATGTAGTTTTTCACGATTCTATTTTTCCTTTTCTCTCCATCTCTTCATCATCCCCTTCTATGTGTCCTTTAACTTTTTCTTACTTTGAAGATCCTATTTTGCCTAATTCTTCCCCTGATGCACCTTCCCCGGTTGCTTCTACTTTTCCTCCTGCTGCTCTGCACATGTACCTCCTCTCAAGAAATCTTCCAGGATTTCACACCCTCCTGGTTACCTTCAAGACTATGTCTGTCATACTTCCTTTATTCCATGCTCCTCTTCTTGTGCTTCTATTCTTGGTCAGGATCCTGTGTCTCTGAGCCTCGTAGTTATTCTCAAGCTGCTCTATTTCCTCAATGGCAATCTGCCATGAGACAGGAATTTGACACTTTAGAGGCTAATAATACATGGTCCATTGTTCCTCTCCCTTTTGGTAAAAAGCCCATTGGGTGCAAGTGGGTCTACAAAATCAAATATAGGGCTGATGGCTCTTTGGAAAGATATAAGGCTCGCTTAGTGGTCCGGGGTGACACTCAAGTTGAAGGTATTGATTTTCATGAAACATTTTCCCCTGTGGTCAAAATGACCACCATTAAGACTCTTGTGGCGTTGTTGTTAAACGTCGTTGGTCTCTTTTCCAACTTGATGTTAACAATGCTTTTCTACATGGGGATTTGGATGAAGAGGTCTATATGATGTTGCCCCCTGGTCTTACTGTTTTAGCTTCTTCTTCTATCCCTATGGTCTGCAAGCTTAATAAGTCACTTT
>NW_025864073.1:0-1946 GCF_002878395.1 Capsicum annuum
TAATTTCCTTCTAAGTCCTCAACTTATTATAAATGGCAAATTTGCCCGGGAGAAAGTTCCCATGCATCACATTTGGTCCAGATTGTAGTTTCTAGGTGCCACATTTGGTCCAGGTTGCTACTGTCTCTTGTGCCATATGCCATCCGCATTCCATAGCCCCATAATGTCTTCATCTACCTCATTAATACCTGAAATCATGCTAATTACATAGAAGTAGAGTAAAAACATAATAAATTAGGCACTTTGTTCTCTAAACATAGCTAAAATATGGATAAATTATAGTGCTTAGGCGTATAAATACACCCAAGATCACCACAATCGCGGTGCCCTTTTGGAATGCTATTTTGGCCACTGGCATCACACGCCAGTATCGCGTTGGGCTACTGGATTTTGACAATTGGGAATTTTGACCTCTTCGCAATGCGCCAATATCGAGGAGGTCCACTGGAATTGACAATTATGAAATTATCCTTTACTGTGATGTGGTGGTTGCTCAGGTGGGTCACTGTTAACTTAAAAATTCTCTAACTCCTCAACCGAGTATCGTATTTGGGCAAATTTGGTATTGATGGAAAGTTTATTCAATTTCCCACCTAATGAGAGGTCTAAATCTAGAGAATTCCACATGAAATAAAAAGGTATTCATTTTATAAGCTAATCCTTAACATTCTAGGGACGAAATTAAGCTAGGAAAAATATGAGGTATTATAATATCTCCCCCTCAGGAACATTCGTCCTCAAATGTGGCTAGATAAGCTGAAAATATTGAGGAATCTGAGGATATAAGCTATCATGTATAAGTTAAATAAACTGAATAACTAAATCTCAACATAATGAGCCACTGAACTGATTTGCTAGTGCATGAATTCTCATGAAATTATCTACATAGCTGAATCTGAGACTGGAAAATAACTGAATGAAGAAAGACTATTACCTTCGACTGAATCTGAGTTCATGAAGAAGAGATGAGGATACTTGGTACGCATATTTGCTTCTGCTTCCCAAGTAGCACCCTCAACGGACTGATTGGAAAGAGTGTTCTGAACTAAGGAAACTGAGATTACATATTGAACATTTGCATCTGGGAATATACTTACATGACTAAGTCTGGAACATTAGAAACCTCTACCATGAAAATAATTCCTGAGCTGACTTGCCTTTACTTATTATAAGAAGTTGATTCATGCCGAGAGCTTAGAATTCGCTTAAAGTATTCATGATACAATTATTCTGTAGAACTATGAAGTGACAACTTATACAGGCACGAATCATGAGACAACGAGGCTAAGATCATACAATGGGTATTACACTGTCTGGGTTGGGATGCTTGGAAAACTAAGATCATTCACTAGATACTTATGAACTGAATCGTGACTAGATATCTGAATCTGAAACTAATACCTGATCCATATACTGAGCTGAATTTGCAATTTACCTGGATGCGAATAAACTACCTCTTGAAATGTCCATACTCAAGAAATTTTTGGTAGTAAGACTAGACTAAATCGGAAGATGGAAAAACTATAGAAATTTGTCTGTCCGACTGTTAAACTGGATTACTGGCTACACGAACTGAATCATACTGAATGCTCATACTCAGATGGAGTATTTCTCCAACACTCTTCTAAGAAATTCTAATGATATTAGGGAACAAGGAACTTTGGGCATGATCTGAACAAAATATTTGAATAAGAAATCACAACATTGCTACCACTCTATAACATGAAACATAGATCCATAAATCATAAGTTAGGATAGAATTTATAGGCCTTAAGCAATGCAACTTCTTACTTTCAAGCTTAGCAGCACTTCTCAAACACTCCATCAACTATACTATTCCCCTTTAAATACCATACTCGCTTTATTCAACTTATAATTTTCACACGGCATCGATAAATCCGTCTACTAAATTCTAACTAAACTAAATCCTCTCATCATAGTCAAGC
>NW_025864074.1:0-6385 GCF_002878395.1 Capsicum annuum
GTTATTCTATTTTCATCATAGAATGATTATTCGATCTTTTTTCTTCTTTGTAATTTGTATCATGATTCAATCAAAATTTCTCGAGTTCTTCTAATTTGTAACTTCACCGAAATCGGAATAGTTCCTATACTACTACATCCTATCCTACTATATTAGTATGAAATCGAATCGCGTTGGAATATTTCTTATTTCTTAGCGACTCCTGTAAAAAGGAACTATTGGAATAGAGGATTCATATCTTTTGTTTTTTTCTTTAAAAAAATAAGGTTTTGTGTTATTTCGTACTTCAAAATTCTTTTCTTTATGGGATCTTTTTACCACGAGGGGTAATGAGAAGAATTCTAGAATGGATTGCTACCTATTCCTAGATCACGTATAATTGGAAATTTATTGATAAGACCTTTTCAATTGTAGCAAATATCTCATTACGCGTAATTTTCAAAACTTCAAGAGAAAAAGAGGCATTTACCTATTATAGAGATGGTGTGATTTGATTCTTTTTTTATTTTATATTTATTCATTTCTCTCAGACTTATGAGGAGAAAATCACATGATTCAAGAAAACTTTTGAAAAAAAATTTATGTTTTTTGAAGGTGAAGTTTGGAAATTAAACAATTCCTTCTATCGTGTATCCTCGATTAATTTAACCTCAGATGCTATGTTTCAGTTCTTGATTCTAGTATTAAGTGAAAGGTTACGCCTAGAGGTTCTGTATTACGGGTCAATCCTACTCTACTAGTGCTAATAGGCAGCATAGGGGAAGAAGTGCTACACCTAGGAATCAACAACACGAAAACTTTGTTCTAAGTCAGCTCTTCCCTTAGCGGGCTTGGCACTAAAAGACTGGTTGGGACAACAAACAGCCATCTCGTTCGTCCTTTTGATACCCGTATAACCATCGAAGGCTATTGAAGTGACTGATTCCTATAAATTAGGAGGATTTAAAAACAAAGAAAATGCTGGAGTTATCTTATCATTTCTATCTAGTCCCAATAGGCTTGATGTTAAGGAAAAATCTCTTGCAGGAAGGTTGGCTAGAGATTTCTTGTAAAAACACTAGCCCTGCTGAGTTTATAATGAGAATATTTTCATCATTAAACTTTTTTTTTATTCTATGTATTATTCTCAGTATGCACATAAGGGAGGAGCCGTATGAGGTGAAATTCTCACGTATGGGTCTGGAAAGGAGATTCTTTCAATTCAATGACGACCGTAACAGATGTCGGCTTAATTAGAAGAAAATTACATGGAAGCTTTGTCGAATTATTATGAAGCTGTGCAATTAGAAATTCATCCCTATGATCGAAGTTATACACTCTATAATATAGGGCTTATCCACACAAGTAATGGAGAACATACGAAAGCTTTGGAATATTATTTTTGAGCACTAGAACGAAACCCATTCTTACCACAAGCTTTTAATAATATGGTTGTGATCTGTCATTATGTGCGACTATCTCCACTATAAAAAAAAAGAAAAATCTAGTAAAGTAACTAATAGAACCAAATAGGCTTTCTACATATGCATCATCTAAAGCAATAACTTTTATCAGCTGTAGCAAAGAAAGAAACTTCATAGAAGTCAAAATAGGGAAAAATAAAAATACCTAGCAGTCTTTTATATGTATATAAGGCTTTAATTGATAGAGAGAGAGGAAGCACTGTAAAGATCAATTAGCGAGGTTTTGGGCCGATACAATAATAACTGTGTACTTATCTCATAATGTGAGATAAGAATTAGGAATTAACTTATGTGATAGAGTCGATCCACTAAAGTCTTGAGCAGCGGTGCAGGATCAGATCTCAAAGATAGTAAGTATTTTCTTTCTTATGAAAGAAAGTCTTCTTCAAAGATTCTATATAAATTTATCTATGAAACCGAGATAGTTACCTTTCAGAAAATTCTACTAGTAGTAGAAATGCCTATGCTTTATTCTTCTGAAGGTGGGAAAAGAGAGAAAACTAAATAAGCAGATTATTCATCCAAATTTTGTTTGAAACTCATGTAATTAACCTATATTTTTGGTTAACCATAAAACTGGGATAGATGCATGAGAAATCTGATTAGATAGGTATGGTATAGATCAAAATAGGACACCAAAAGAATTGACTGTTGATCCGTATGAGGTAAGAAATTCTCAAGTACGGTTCTAAGGGAAGGAATTGAACTACTTATTCTGGCTGGGGAGAACAAGCCATTCAACATGGAGATTCTGAAATTGCGGAAGCTTGGTTCGATCAAGCCACTGAGTATTGGAAACAGGCTATAGTGCTTACTTTCAGTAATTATTTTGAAGTGCATAATTGGTTGAAGATCACGAGACATTTCGAATAAAAGAAGACCCCACTTATTTATTATCCTTTATTTAGAATTTAGATATTTGTTATAATTAATTGTTTGTTGGATCCATCAGATTAGTTAACTGAAACAGATCATTCCTTTGCTTTTGGAAGACCCAATCACATAATTTCATTATCTCCCTTCTAAGCCTTCTATTTCACTTCTATATGCATATACTATTTCTTAGAAATAAAATGATATATAGAGGACAAAATAGACTTCTTTTTATTCTATTTATTTATATTAAATACCAACACGAAAAAATTCAATTAAACAAAATTTTTATTAGTTATTAGTATTAAAACTAATAAAAAAAACCCTTGAATCACTAAATATATATATACCGGGGCTGTCTCTTACTAATGTCTAATGGTTACTAGCGTGATTTCGAATAGAGTAATTATAATCTTCTAGGTAAAAAATTAAAGAGCTCCATCTAATAACTTCTATGAATATACACTAGGTTGCACAAAAAAGTCGTTTTTGGATCAATCCAAAGCGCAAAAAGGTTTTTAAAAGGTTAAAGGGTCCATTGAGCGCCTTAAGGCTATGTCATAATAGATCAAAACACTTGCCCTGGATCGAATTCTAGATCATAATTGCTCTAGTAAATAACTAAATAAAATAGATAGATGGGAGACAGAAAAATAGAATAGAAAGGAACTAATTATAGAAATATTTTTCTATCTCTAAGGTTCACTAATTATTAAACTATTGGTGGGTCTCTTTATGTGTTGTTCGTAAAGAGGAGGACTCAATGATTATTCGTTCACCAGAACCAGAAGTTAAAATTTTGGTGGATAGGGATCCCATAAAAACGTCTTTCGAGGAATGGGCCAGACCAGGTCATTTCTCAAGAACAATCGCTAAAGGGCCTGATAATACTACTTGGATCTTGACCCTATATGCTGATACTCACAATTTTGATAGCCATACCAATGATTTGGAGGAGATCTCTCAAAAAGTATTTAGTGCACATTAACTCTCCATCATCTTTCTTTGGTTAGGCAGCATGTATTTCCACAGAGCTTGTTTTTCTAATTATGAAGCATGGGTAATTGATCCAACTCACATTGGGCCTAGTGCTAGGTAGTTTGGCCAATAGTGGGCCAAGAAATATTAAATGGTGACGTAGGCGGGGATTTCAGAGGAATACAAATAACCTCTGGTTTTTTCAGCATTGGCTAGCATCTCGAATAACTAGTGAATTACAACTCTATTGTACAACAATTGGGGCATTGTTCTTTCCAGTGTTAATGCTTTTTGCTGGTTGTTTCCATTATCATAAAGTGGGCCAAAATTGGCTTGGTTTCAAGATGTAGAATCTATGCTGAATCGCCATTTGGCAGGGCTACTAGGACTTGGGTCTCTCTCTTGGACGGGACATCAAGTACACGTATCTTTATTGATTAACCAATTTCTAAATGCTGGAGTATATCCTAAAGAGATACCACTTCCTCATGAATTTATCTTGAATCGAGATCTTTTGGCTCAAATTTACCTAATTTTGTCGAGGGAGCAACCCTATTTTTCACCTTGAATTGGTCAAAATATGCGGACTTTCTTACATTTCGTGGAGGATTAGATCCAGTAACTGGGGGTCTGTGGCTGACGTATATTGCCCATCACCATTAAGCTATTGCAATTCTTTTCCTTATAGCGGGTCACATGTATAAGACCAACTGGGCTATTGGTTATGGGCTAAAAGATATTTTAGAAGCCCATAAAGGTCCATTTATAGGTTAGGGCCATAAAGGCCTATATGAGATCCTAACAATGTCATGGCATGCTCAATTATCTCTTAACTTAGCTATGTTAGGCTCTTTAACCATTGTTGTAGCTCATCATATGTATTCCATACCCCCTTATCTATATCTAGCTATTGAATATGGTACATAATTGTCATTGTTCACACATCACATGTGGATTGGTGGATTTCTCAGAGTTGGTGCTGCCGCGCATGCAACCATTTTTATGGTAAGAGATTATGATCTAACTACTCGGTACAATAATTTATTTGATCATGTCCTTAGGCATCGTGAAGCAATCATATCCCATCTCAACTGGGCATATATATTTCTTGGCTTTTACAGTTTTGGTTTGTATATTCATAATGATACCATCAGTGCTTTAGGGCATCCTCAAAATATGTTTTCAGATACCGCTATAAAATTACATCCCATTTTTTCTCAATGGATACAAAATACCCATGCTTTAGCACCTGGTGAAATAGATCCTGGTGCAACAGCAAGCACTAATTTAACTTGGGGTGGTGGTGATTTAGTTGCAGTAGGTGGAAAGGTGGCTTTGTTTCCTATTCCACTAGGAACCGCTGATTTCTTGGTACATCATATTTATGCATTTACGATTCATGTGACGGTATTGGTACTCTTGAAAGGTATTCTATTTTCTCGCAGTTCTCGTTTGATACCGGATAAGGCAAATCTTAATTTTTATTTTCCTTGTGATGGACCTGGAAGAGGGGGTACATGTCAAGTATCGGCCTGGGATCATGTCTTCTTAGGACTATTCTGGATGTAAAATTCAATTTTGGTAGTAATATTCCATTTTAGTTGGAAAATGCAGTCAGATATTTGGGGTAGTGTAAGTGATCAAGGGGTAGTAACTTATATCACGGGAAAAAACTTTGCGCAGAGTTCTATTACTATTAATGGGTGGCTCCATGGTTTCTTATGGGCATAGGCATCCCAGGTAATTCAGTCTTATGGTTCTTCATTATCTGCATATGGCCTTTTTCTCCTAGGCGGTCATTTTGTCTAGGCTTTTAGTTTAATGTTTCTATTCAGCAGACGTGGTTATTGGCAAGAACTTATATCCTCTTGCTCATAGATGTGGCGCGCCATACACCGATGATCAAGACTCTACTTAACGCGACTTGTCAGACTCCCTAGGACACCTTAAAACCTTCGGCTCTTATACCAAATTTGTAACATATCGGAAAATGAGTCTCGGAGCGTCACATGGTGCTTGAGGCTATGAGTAGCCCTAAGCTAACATTTTGAGCCATTTCCATTCATTTCAATACAAATCAACGGGGTTTCCATAAATAACCCTCAAATAACAACAGAGTAATCATCATCCAAGAATAAAAGAATTTCAGAATGATAACAAAATATGACTTATTAGTCAACTCCCAACATCTATACTAATCTGACAAGCCTCTAACAAAATCAATAAAACCAGCAACCATTGAGACATGCCCCAACTAACTCATACTCAATTATCAAATGTAAATAATTTCGTGAAACCAACATCAGACATCACATCCTCGGAACATGAGGACTCACCACAACAGAGGATGTAGAACAGTGTGCCCAAAGAATAACTATTGAACCTGGAACTGAGCACCTAAACCTACATTCTGAGAAAACACAGCCCACATCCGAAGATGTGGGTCAGTACAATGGAAAGGAATTGAGTATATTGGGGTGTATGCAATTGTATAAATATCATCATCATAATTATTTGTAAGAAATATGCAGGATGTATGAAAGACTCACATAGCCCGAAGTAAATCATCATAATCATGAGAGGATGAAATAAGTACAATAACCTATGTGAGTCATCATACAATTTGTCAATCACTTTCAGTTCATCAAGAATATCAATTCTCATAATGTAAATATCATTTAAATTTTTTGTTAGAATAACTTTTACAATTCCATTTTCAAATCACTTCACCATTCACTATAGACACAAGGGAACACACACACTGGGAGATCCTATAATCGACATAAACCATGTGACCTACATGGAGTCCAACGTACAACTCACATTAGGGAGAGCCGTCCTATCCTTTCCATCGTAGTAGGACTATCGATATCAAATCCACACAAACTAATAATCACTATATAAATCAGCCTCAAGCTCACTCCTATAGGGGCACGTAGTTTTGGGAAAGTAAGATCACTTTATACCTCCCACTCGGTGCTAAAGATTTCTCCCGAACTTAGCTCAGATCATTTCAAAGACAATCCACACCAAAAAAATTTCAGTAATATATAAATATACATCGGGAGCCA
>NW_025864075.1:0-1159 GCF_002878395.1 Capsicum annuum
CAAAGTCGATTCACTTTTTGCCAGTGAGGACTAATTTCTCAGCTCAGGATTATGCAAGGTTATATCTCCATGAGATTGTGAAGTTGCATGGGGTACCAGTTTCTATCATCTCATATCGTGATACGTAATTAACATCTCACTTTTAGTGTTTATTTCAAAAAGGTTTAGGGACCAAGATGAGTCTTAGTACTGCTTTTCACCTGCAGTCGGATGGGCAGACAGAAAAGACTATTTAGACATTGGAGGATACGCTTCAGTCTTGCATGATTGACTATGGTAATAGTTGGGTTGAGCATTTGCCTCATATAGACTTTGCCTGTAATAATAGCTACCATTTTAGCATTAGGATGGCTCCGCTTGAAGCTTTATATGGTAAGAGGTGTGGGTCTCCTATTGGGTGGTTCGAGATTGGTGAGGCAGAGATATTTAACCTGGAATTGGTTCACCAAGCTGTAGAGAAGGTGAAGGTAATTCGGAATAGACTCAAGGCTACCCAAAGTCATCAAAAGTCCTATGTGGGATAGACATACATGTTTCAGTTATACAACATTATACCTTGTACTTCCTAACTCTTAACTAACTTGACTTTACATCATTATGTTATGTCACCGCCTCCTCATACCATAATAAGTTCTTGTCACTAACTTTATGAAAAATTATCCCATATTCTAACACACATAAAACCAAATTCTTTCTTTGTATTGTAATTAGGCTAAATCACTAGATTTTTAGATCGCACAATCTCTTTGTCACCTATATTCACATAATTCACATTACAATCCACCATGGAGTCATATAAACACAAACGTTCAGCATTGGTTCGTACATCAATATATTAACACACAATTAGATATTTATTGTATTAAATTCATGTTTTATCCATCCAAACTCCATACTCATATGTCTAAGCATGATTTCTTCTATCAAATCTACATTATGGATACAATTACTAACCACGGTCAACTACTCATAAACCATAACCTACCTGGCTCCAAGCTGATGTAACAAATAAGTTATATCATGGATGATATTCCTTCTTCTTCACATTTTTAGAGTCTAAATTAACTAATAAGCAATAATTAGAATAGTAACTAATAAAAAACTCTTCAAATAAATACCTTGAGAATTCAAACCCACTAATTTTAATTTACGGCCTACA
>NW_025864076.1:0-1140 GCF_002878395.1 Capsicum annuum
TTTAGTTGGGACTAAAGTGTATAAAATCTATTTGGGCGCTAACCACTCGGGCTACCGGATAGAACTGGGAGACGACTAGACTGACCCTGCTGACCACTACTGGGGAAACCCTTGACTCTGTGGCCTATCTTGCCACACCTAGAGTATACATCACTGATAGGTCTACACAAACCCTAATGGATTCTATCGCATTTCTAGAAAGGAAGTTTTGTATGACCACTGTTCATACTACCCTAGGACTTAGAGCCTGGATCCGTATCCTGATTATCATTTTTGAACTTTAGCACTGGCGCACTAGCTGAAGATGGAGTTGGGGATAAAGATTTATAATGGTATTAAGGATGGTTACCTCCCTCTGACCTCGGCTAAGCTAAACATAATCTACCTATTCTGGATCTCTTATTCTACTTGTCTCTTTCTTTAAACTTTTGCTCGTCAATCTATTGAGCATAGACCATTACCCTAGACAAGTCCATCTAATTAATAACCATTGCGGTCCTATACTCCTTTACCACACTATCAGCTATCCAAGAAATAAACTTACTCATCCTAGACCTATCATTAGACACCGCATTAGGAGCAATCCTGGCTATTCGAGTAAATTTTAGAGAATACTCTTTCACACTCATGTTCCCCTATTTCAAATTAATAAACTCCTGCACCTTAGCTTCCCTCAACTCAAATGGAAAAAACCTATCTAAAAATGTTGTAGCAAACTTCTCTCTTTTAATAAGCCCTGTATCAGCGCCTCTATTTCCCTTTCACTACTTATAATAGGTATGAGCAACATCCTGTGATTGGTAAGCACAAAACTCTACACTTTTACTAGAAGTCACACCCATAATGTATGTTACATTCTAAACCATATCAAGGAAATCCTATGGATCCTTAACATACTTGGATCCCAAAAACAGATGAGGGTTTATTCCGATGAAGTCCTGAATCCTAGTTGTGGCAGTATTAGCCACTGGAATGGATGGAACAACAACTTGTTGATTATTCTTAGTTGCTACTGTGTGAGCTAAAGTAGTGAATGCGGCTCTGAATTTGGCATGAGATACATGCTTGTGGAGGGGATCTTTCTGAACAAGCAGAAGTGCAGACTGATTCCTATTTCTTCCTCCGTTAATCTTTATGGGA
>NW_025864077.1:0-4690 GCF_002878395.1 Capsicum annuum
TAATTCAATTAATTGGGCATACTCGCATATATTTTTTTGAAGTTGTATTTGAATGAAAATTGACAACTCTCTAATAGTACTCTAATTGTATCCTAATGGACAACTAAAAAATTATGAAATTGTTATAAAATAAGAAAGAATAAAGAAGAAGAGTAGAGAAAACAGAGAGTGTAATTCTTATTTCTTCTCTTGAGGGATGAGAGATCATAAGATTATAAATATAATGAACAAAACCCCTCTATTTATAGGAAAAATTTACTCCTAGTCTGAGTAAAAGACGGATGCTTCAAATCCTAATAGATATCAAAATAGATCTTGATAGACATTCACTATAATGTAAATACATTTATAACACTCCCCCTTGAATGTCTAATTGGTAGATAATGTGCCTCGTTAAAACCTTACTAGAAAAAATCAATAAGAAAAAAATCTAGTGAAGGAAAAAGATTACACATCTCTAACAATACGCATATAGGCTGCCTCATTAAACACCTTACAAGAAAAACCCGGTGGGACAAAACCTTGAAAGGGAAAAAGAGTACAGCGCGTATTTGTTCCGCCTAATAAGAACATCCTTGAACTTTTACATCCCGATCTTGTGCAGCACTTTCTTGAAAGTTGCAATTCAAGAAGATTTGGTGAATAAATCAATCACATTGTCAGTTGAACGAATCTGTTGCATGTTAATATCATCATTCTTTTGTAGCTCATGTATGTAGAAAAGCTTTGACAAAATGTGCTTTGTTCTATCTCCATTTATGAATCCTCCCTTAAGATGTGCTATGTATATTAAATTATCTCTATATAAAATTGTGGGTAGATTATCATATTTCACACCACATTTTTCTCAAATGAGATGTATCATAGACCTCAACCATACACATTCCCGGTTTGCTTCATGAATAGCTATTTTCTCAGCATGATTCGATGAAGTGGTTACGATAGACTGCTTTGCATATCTCCAAGATATGGCAGTACCACCACATATGAAAACATAGCCTATTTAAGACCGAACTTTATGTGGGTCATATAAGTACCCAACATCAGCATGACCAATAAGATCGGGACTGCAATCTTTAGAATAAAATAAGCTCATGTGTTTTATTCCATTTTGATGTCTCATAGTAGGAGCAAAAATATACCTAGCTAACAAATTGACTGAAAAGGCTATAGGCCTTGTAGTATTTGCAAGGTACATGAGTGCATCAATTGCACTAAGATATGGTACTTCATAACTAATCTAATTCGATATATTTCAAATTTCAGCAAATAATCTATTTCTTTGAAAACTCTCCAAGAGTTCCAATGATGTTCAAGCAATAAGCTTATACAATATAAGGATTATAAATAAGTTTCCCAGAAACTTTTATATGCTTCAAGCAGTTTGAATGCTTAAAACTTTTCACATAAGTTTTGTCAAGTGACAATATTCAATATTTCATAAGTGACATCTTCAAATATCTTGGCTGCCAATCAAATAAGTTTAATACTTACCAAGATGCATCCTTTCATATCACTTGATAAATGTTTCTACGTCAGCATGCTTAAATAAACGTAGAATTCAGATCTTCGTAATCTTTCACAATATTGTGTCAAAGATATTGATGATATATTATTTTGTATCGGTTCATAATGTGACATAACATTTTGAGATCTCATCACTTCATTATTTTCAGGCACATGAACCTTACATAAGGTTTCATGAAATGTTATGTCGTAGGCTCTTCAAGAGTTCATTGCCTTCTTATTATGATTATTTACTACTTATTTTTCAAGGACTATTTTTTTTGGAACCGATTAGTCTACCACGCTTCACGCATGCATAGACTCTGTCCTTTAGGAACACAAAATAAGAACACTTGCGTTTAATATGAGATGCTTTGGGCATTTCACTTGAATTATCTTTTGGATAAGGATCTGGTGATAATTCCTAACATATTTCATAGCTCTTATAATCTCCCCCTTATGTTAGGAAAACTAACATACATCCTCTACTTCTTTGAGGAATCCATCGTTGTGCATTATGGTATATTCATTAATCATATACCGCACATCAAAATTATTAGATGGAATAATTGGTTCCCGACCTTGAACCAATTGAGAGGGAATAAATAATCATAATTTATTGGTCTAATGCATACAAATGCTATTGCAATATATAATATTTCAGACCAATACATTAAGTTTTGTTCTCATTAACAATGGTTTAGCTATTTATCGAAGACATTCAATACTAAACCATCACCATCAAGATGAATTATCTTGATTACACAATCTGAAAATTATGCTCAATTTATATTGAACAAGTAACTTTATGAATGTCAAACGTAGGTTGACCATGAATGAACACGTGATCATCTTATTGATGCATCTTTTCAACATATCACATGATCGGTGAATGAGCCTTTATTCACCCTTTATAATTTTCAGATTTGAAGGGATCCAATCCTAATATTAGTTGGTCCAACCAACTTGTCATGAGAACAAACGACATAAACAATTCTTGAAGAATCTTCTAGTTCTTTAATACATGCACATCTTTGAGATGTCATAATCGTTCATATCAATTTATGAACTTTTATTCTAGTAAACTCCAAGTTTACCATGACATGTACTTTTTCTTTAGTAAATTTCAGATTTACTATTACATGAATAAATTTCAGATTTACTACTTCAGAAGTAGATTGCAAAATTATTCAACCTCTTTCGAAGGTGAGTTGTGATCAAGTGCAGGTTTGCATTACTAAGTTTCTCATTCCTCAGGAATGGAATATAATTGTGCCTTAAGTCTATCAAATTATGATAGCTTATAACATCTTTCAAAATTTTGCTACTTCAGAAGCAAATCGAGGCATACATATAATGTAGAGAATTTTTCTCTAGCATATCTTATAATCATATAAGTGTGTGAAAATATCATCACTTTCATATTGTCCCTTCACGCGTATATTCGTGCATTCAATCACTTGTTTTCTTTCTTATATATTATGCACTGCTACCACATACACCTCAAGAATGAAGTAAGTTGTCATATTTCAGACTTAGCTTATATTGCTACCACATTCACTTCATGGAATAGAGCATATTCAATGGGTCGAATTTCATGAATTTTCATCAAATATCCATTATTGTGCCTTAGCCATCATAATATATCAATATGGTGAATTGAGATTCAAACTCAACGTCTTATCCATTTAAAGGCGTCTTAGGCATAATTCGATGGGACTTGAACCCAACATATTATCATCTCTTTTGATAATATTGTTCTTGAGAAATAACTTCAAAATATAAATGGTTCCAAACTAATTATTTTTCCTCAAATCCAACAATAATTATATTATTAGTAGCAAAAGACAGATAACATAAGGAATTATTAACCTTGAAATTACCGTTAGATTTATAATCTTACCTTATTTGGTAGAATCTCTTGTTGATAATCTAAATTAGTTAGAGACTCGAAAACTTGTGTAGCCACATATGAATAGATCTCAATTGGTAAGAGATTTCGTGCTGATAACGTGTTATAAAATATAAAGAAAGAACAAGAAGAATAAATAGAGAGAGAAGAATGAGACTTCTTTATTTTTCTTGATGGGTGAGAGATCATAAGATTGTAAATACAATGAACAAAACCTCTCTATTTATAGAAAAAATTTACTCCTAGTCTGAGTAAAAGACAGATGCTTCAAATCCTAATAGATATCAAAATAGATTTTGATAGATCTTGATAGACATTCACTATAATATAAATACATTTATAACAGAAATTTTTTAATAACAAATTTTGTTTATATAACCTTAATGTCCCTTTCTTTTCTCTTCAAAACTCAAGTTCTATAGTTATTTTTTTCTTGGTGCACGTGTCATTATATTTTGGGTAAAGTTTTGTTCATTATTAATTTTAGTTAGAATTTCTTTATGTTTAGCTATTTAATCTAGGGTAGAAATCATAATATTTTATACTTTTAAATTCATTAAAATTTTACCTTATTTATAAAAAAAAATATATAATTCTATTTACGTTATATTTGGATCAAAATATGCAAGTGACATACTCTTAGTTTATGTTTTCTTCTTATTTTGATATTGATTCGAGTTGTTGTTTTTTTATATACTTTTTTTTATATCCATTGTTGTCATTTTTATTCCTTAATAATGAATTCTATCCTTTTGATAATTTCTTGTGTTTTTCTTTCTGTTGGATATTTCTGATCAAAAATTATAAGAAATAAGCATGTTACCGCCGAATTAAGTGATAAAAAAAGTCAAAGGTTTGTCTCTTTCCTTTTTCTCTTTCTTTATTTATTTGCGGCTTTGTTTTAATTATGCAATTTATTATATTTTGCAATATTATTTGTTGGCATTATAGTTGAATAAGGTTATAGTCGACTCTTCTAATTTGAGGCCTACAAATTAAGGCCTTATTAAAATAATATTTTTTAAGAATTGGAGTTGAAGTTGGAGTAGGTGTTGTGTTTGAACATAAAAATAAATTGGAGTTATTTTTAAAATTTTGTGAGAGAGATGGGAGTGAAAACAAGTTTAACTTGTTTTAACTTTTTCAAAAATAATTTTCACTAAAGTGAAATAATTCATATGGTCAAACATGCTACTAATTTGAATTTTCTTTTAATTAAAGTGACATAATAATAATAATAATAATAATAATAATAATAATAATAATAATAAT
>NW_025864078.1:0-1723 GCF_002878395.1 Capsicum annuum
CTTTGCGCTCGAATGTCCGTTTGAGGAATTTTTTTTTGAATTTGCATATTTTTTCGAGATCTATGTGGACAAACTAATGCAAGGTAGTTTGACCGAGCCAATTTTCTAAAAAGTGGATTTTATCTCATTCAATCGACACTTTTCTCTAATTCGATACTTAATTTTCATTCTTATTTAGCCAAGAATTAACTGAGGCATTCCAGGGAGGCTGGGGAGCGGCTTATTGGGGTCCGTTTGGATGGGAGGGGCCATTTGGGCGGTCAAACAGGCAAAATGGTGTAAGCAGGGCATTTTTGGGCCAAATTAGTGTGTTATAGCCCACAGTTTTGGGGGTGGGCTTGGGGTCCAGGGGTGTTTTGGGCCAAAAATCGACCGAGATGTGTCAAGAAGGCTCGGGAGCGATGTAGTGTGGTAAGTTTGGGTGTACGAGAATATTTGGGGTGGTCAAATAGGTGAAATGGTGCAAATGGTGCATTTTTAGCCAAATCGGTGTGCTATAGCCCATAATTCTTGGGGTGGGCTCGGGGTTCGAGGGTATTGTGGGTCGAAAATCAATCGGGGCGTGTTAGGGAGGCTGGAGAGCGGCCTAGTGTGGTCTGTTTGGGTGATGAGGCTATTTGGGTGGTCAACCAGGCGAAATAGTACAAATGAGGTATTTTCGGGCCAAATCGGTGTGCTATAGCCTACATTTTTGGGAGTGGGTCCGGGGTCCAGGGGTTGTGGGCCAAAAATTGACCGGGGCATGCCAGGGAGACTGGGGAGTGGCCTAGTGTGGTTCGTTTGGATGGGAAGGGCCATTTGGGTGGTCAAACGGGCGACACAGTGCAAATGGGGTATTTTTAGGCCAAATCGGTGTGCTATAGCTCACAGTTCCGAGGGTCTCGGGGTCTAGGGTGATGTGGGCCAAAAATTAATAGGGGTGTGGTAGGGAGGCTGAGGAGTGGCATAGTGTGGTCCGTTTAGGTGAGAGGAGCCATTTGGGTGGTCAAAAGAGCAAAACGGTGCAAATGAGGCATTTTCGGGTCGAATCGGTGTGCATAGCCCATGATTCTGAGGGTGGGTCCGGGGGAGATGTGGGTTAAAAGTCGACCGAGGCGTGTCAAGGAGGCTGGAGAGCTGTCTAGTGTGGTCTGTTTGGGTAGGTGGGGCTATTTGGGTGGTCAAACGGGCGAAATAGTGCAAACTGGATATTTTCGGGCCAAATCGGTGTGTTATAGCCGACGGTTCTAGGAGTGGGCTCGAGGTTCGGGAGTGGTATGACCACACACCAAGTATAGGACACTCTCTAGCCTTCCTGGCACGCCTCGATCGATTTTTGGCTCACATCACCCTCGAACCTCGGACCACACACCAAGTCTCGGGCCCAACACACACTCCCATAAGTCCATCTACGTAATTGTATGTCACGCCTCAAATCCTATTGGGGCAGACTGGCATCCGTAACTGAGGAGGCCTAGGAGAACCAGCTCATAACCTTATACTTCCCATGCATACCTCTATGACAACCCAAAATTCGGACAGCATCATGTCGCATATAAAAGGAAATAATCACCTGTATAAGCTCGAGCACACATATATATGTATATACAATACATTCACATGTCATCCATATTCATAGAACATCCTCCAATATCAAGTTTGGATTCATTTATCCTTCCAACCAATCCATTAAACCAAATTGAGTCATAGACATAAATAATCATCAATTCAATAGTATATCACC
>NW_025864079.1:0-2246 GCF_002878395.1 Capsicum annuum
TTTGAAGGTGGATGGACTCATAATATGAAAAGAGGAGGGCTATTAGATAGAACTAAGTGTGTTTAGGTTGGAAAGAGTGACAAGCACGTCATCGAAGAATAGAATGCACAGAGCACATGTCCTGGCACGGGTAAATAATGTCCTATTAGCTAACTCACTTTCACCAACATACTTGTTCAAAATTTCAGGTCCCTGGATGGAGATTAGTAAATGAGAAAACATGTCATGCCTCAGTCGTGCAAAACATTAGGAAAGGCAATATTAGGAGAATAAAAATTTGCAGGAACCTTAATGTGTGTAAAATGTGCTCCATCTTCATCAGCAACAGCCTTGGCAATTAATGTTTTACCACATCCTGGAGGACCATAAAGCAAGAATCCTATTTCCAAATCCACTCCAAAACCCTGAAATATGAAATAAACTTTTAGACATCTTATACTAGTTGTACGCATGAGAAAAAATAAACAAACAATTTGAGGTTAAGGCGCTAGAAAGCCAGCACATAACTAGTCCTAACTTGGACTTTTGCAATCATCAACTGATAGTTTACTAAACTTGTAACATGAAGGATGCTTTCTAAAGGTTTAGTTAACCCTCCCAACCTAGTAGCAGTGTTCCCAACGGACCTAAGTCCCCTTGGACACTTGCAACTCCAGTTGTGACAAAGTTGGATGCATTGGTAGGACCAAGGACACAATTATATAATTAAGAGAGAGTAAAAGTGATCACAGCAAAAAGAACAGAGTCTTCCTGCACATTAAGATATCAGGAGGGTGGAGAAGATGATGGAAACCTCTTCACTACTCAAAAAAGATTTGTAATAGTACAACTCTAGTATTCCATGGCATAGAGAAGTTCAATAGAAATGGAAACAAAATTTTTCCTTAACATTGATGATTTAAAGATCCTCTGGAACGGAATAAGCCCAAAGAAGAAAGATGGACAAAATAAATAAATAAAAGTACCCAACAAGAGATAAAGTGAAAGGAAAAAATGTAACATAAGGATGTCTTAAATACGATATTTATATCGGAATATTCAATATAATTTAAGAGACTTACTAACCATGTAATCTTTAGGATTCTTTATACGCCTGACAATGTAACGATCAAAGTCATATCTTAATGAATGAAGGCCTCCAACATCTTCCCACTTTACATTTGGGATAGCAGAGAAACCTTCTCCTCTAAATGAGGATTGAACCAATTTAGCTGCTTCCTGCATATTATCAAATGATTATTAGCAGGCTATATGAAACAGCTTGTTTCAGATTTTACATAGAAGAAAATCCCATATACAGAAAGAGAGTGTCAGACACTAGATCACTAAAAAATATTAAAGTTATATTAAACACGACAAATGTGGATTGAGTTGAGATATAGGAAGGCATTATTGAACCTCTTTGGAAATCTTATTGATTTTACTTCATGAAAGATATTATGTACATATTATTTGTGTATTTTGTTATGCCTTGTATTTTCTAACACTTTTTCCAGGGGTGTTAAAGTAGTGGGTCGAGGATCTTACTGGTTATATTTATATAGCTCACTCCTTACTTGCGTACCTGCAAATATGGTTGCAAAGAGAAAGGTTCGTGGCTGACTGTCTTTTCGTGTGGATTCTGTCGCTGAGGTGAACCTTCGCATTGTTCGTGAAGGCTGTCATTCATCTTTCATTATTTTTAGCTTATATCTCCTTTCGTTGGGTTTGCATGGCCAATAGTTGAATTCATGTAATTCTGTTTAGATGCTCCATGAACTCAGTGTGGGACTTGGGTTAGAGATTTGTTATCTAAACTATTGTCGTTTTCATAAATCGCTATGCAGTATCTTGTTGGATAATTATCTTGCGTTAATGATCATTTCATGCACATAGTGTTGTGTATGTTTTTATCTCAGCGTAGGTAGATTAGACTAGATATGGTGAATGGATAGAAAATTGGTTCTCTCGGCAAGCAGTATTGTCGGGAGCCTGTCACACCTAGGGGTTATTTTGGGATGTGACAGACAGATTTTGAAATTATCCCTCTTTTCATTGAGAAAGAAAACATTTATAAATAGCAAATATTGACCAAGAGGAAAAGCTGAAAAGGATTGAAGGTATGCCATCTTTTAAATTTGTTTTATCTTTTACTTGTAGAAATCAAAATCTCAATTTTCCCCAAAATTTGTCAATGGACTCTAGTCAAAGTATCCAATGTGGGTTGACCGAATGCCACACGAATCCTGCACCCTTCTCATGTCGAC
>NW_025864080.1:0-1371 GCF_002878395.1 Capsicum annuum
GATGTACTCATTCATCCACGAAATACCAGATTACAGAAAATCAATATCCAGGTATTGTTTATACGGTACATTCTGCATTGTCCCATGTTGGCATGTTATCTTCAATGTGTTCCTCTTCTTTGTACCTGAATTTGCTACACTTTGAGCCGAGGGTCTTTCAGAAACCTCTCTAACTGCCCGAGGTAGTGGTACGGTTTGCGTACACTTTACCCTCCCCAGACCTCACTTGTAGGATTTTACTGGGTATGTTGTTGTTGTAGAAAATCAGCATCCATCTACTAACAATGTTAAATAAGTGTGTTCAGTGTGGAGGAAAACATTTTCTGTGATTTCCAATTTTCTCATGTTCGGTTGGTCAAAAGTTTTGGAGAACATTTTCTCAAGAAAAAGAAGTTCCTTAATAACAAGGAAAATGACTGGCCAGGTATAAGTAGGAAAAAAGAAGTTCCACAATTGTCATTCCACATTAATTGTGTACTACCCACCCTCCAACACGCCCTCATCTTCACCCCCACCACTGTAGCCCCTATCCCCACTGCTCTCACCTCTTATAGTGTTTGTCCACATTATATACAAATGCTTTCAGGATAATAATTCTTGCTTACGTACCGAACACAAAAAAAAAAGGTAAGGAAACCAATTATTTTCTTGAAAAACATTTTCATTCCTACGGAACAGGCTGAGACTCTTATCAATTCAACCCGTTCGAGACCTACAAATTCCTCCGCCAATACAGTTTGTATAGCTAATAATGAAGCAACTCTCGACTCTAAATATGTAGTGCCCAGCGCTCAAGTCACATTGTCATTTAACCCAAAAACTCAAGCTAACGTTATTCTAAAAAGTCTTAAACAAGCCTTAATTATCTGATACTGCAAGGAGTCTTTTGGTAGAGTGCACAAGAATAGTACTAAATAAAGTGCATTAGTAATGCTGAGATTAGTTATGCTGGAATTATTTCTTATTCACAGTTTGGTTTGGTGGATTAAGAGTTATTCTGTATTTACTAATACCATCCCATACAGATAAGCTGAAATTCCTATACGTGGATACATCCTATGTTATGTAATCTGCTTCTGTGCTTTACTATGTGTTTGTGTGGTATCTCGTGTCTTGAGCCGGGAGTATCAGAAACAGCCTTTCTACTTCATCAAAGGTAGAGGTATGGATTGCGTACATCTTACCCCCCAGACCCCACTAGGTGGGAATACACTGGGTTTGTTGTTGTTGTTGTTGGATACATCCTACCAAACGACCCCTAATATAATAAGAAGATGAATGGAAGTAGCATAAAGGAGTACCTCCCCAGTTCTTTCAATGACTACACGATAACCATGCCAGCTGATTCCAACATATCACCCAATTCACAAT
>NW_025864081.1:0-1145 GCF_002878395.1 Capsicum annuum
TAAATCGATGTGCAATAGCCCACGGTTTTGAGGTTGGGCCTGGGGTTCTGGGATGTCCTAGGCCAAAAGTTAATCGGGGTATACCAGGGAGGTTGGGGATCATCCTAGTATGGTCTGTTTATTTATTCGAGGCCATTTGGGTGGTCAAATGGGCAGAGCAGTGCGAACGAGGCACTTTTGGGCCAAATCGGTGTACTATATCCCATGGTTTCGAGGGTGGGCTCGGGGTTCGGGGGTTTCATGGGATGAAAGTTGACTGGGGTATACCAAGGAGGTTGGGGATCATGCCAGTGTGGTCCATTTATTTATTCGAGGCTATTCGGGTGGTAAAACTGACAAAACGGCGCGAACGGGGCATTTTCCAACAAAATCGGTGTGCTATAGCCCATGATTTTGGGGGTGGGCCCGGGGTTCGGGGGTGCCGTGGGTTGAAAATTGATCGGGGTATGTTTGGAAATTAGGGATCGTCCCAATATGGTCTGTTTATTTATTCGAGGCCATTTGGGTGGTCAAATGGGTGAAATAGTGCAAACGAGGCATTTTTAGGCCAAATCGGTATGCTGTAGCCAACGGTTTCGAGGGTGGGTCTGGTGTTCGGGGCTGTTCTGGGCCAAAAGTTAACCGGGGCATTCCAGGAAGGTTAGGGATCATCCTAGTATGGTCCGTTTATTTATTAGAGGCCATTTGGGTGGTCAAATGGGCAAAATAACACGAACGAGGCACTTTTAGGCCAAATCAGTGTGTTATAGCCCACGGTTTTGAGGCTGGGCCAGGGGTCTCGGGTTTCGTGGGATGAAAGTCGACCGGGGTGTGTCAGGGAGGTTAGGGATCATGCCAGTGTGGTCCATTTATTTATTCGAGGCTATTTGGGTGGTCAAACTGACAAAATGGTGCGAACAGGGCATTTTTCAGCAAAATCGGTGTGCTATAGCCCACGATTTTATGGGTGGGCCTGGGGTCCGGGGGTGCCATAGGTTGAAAATTGATCGGGCATGTCTAGAGGTTGGGGCATTTTTTGGCCAATTTGGTGTGCTATAGAACATGATTCGGGGGTGGGCTCGGGGTCTGGGTTGCCGTGGGCTAAAAATCGATCGGGGCGAGCCAGGGAAGTTGGGGATCATCCCAATGTAGTCTGTTTATTTATT
>NW_025864082.1:0-3401 GCF_002878395.1 Capsicum annuum
GAGCCGGGGGTCTTTCGGAAACAGCCTTTCTACTTCATCAGAGGTAGAGGTATGGACTGCGTACATCTTACCCCCCCCAGACCCCACTAAGTGGGAATACACTGGGTTTGTTGTTGTTGTTGTTGTTGTTGGATTTGGTCAAAATTAGACCGTTGGGCCCAACGGATATATTACCGTTTGGGCCCTTAAAACGGCTCAATTGGTCCTTTTTAATAATTTTTTTTTTAAATATTTTTTTAATCCCAAAAAAATTTCTATAAATACCCTACACTCTCAAATCATTTTTCACACAAATTTTCATTCTCTCAAATCTCATTCTCTCTCAATTCTCAAATATTTTATATATATAACTTTCTAAAGTACTCACTTTAATTTTTTAATTTTGCAATTACAAAGTACGAATGAAATTTTTTTATTTTTTGGTATTATCGTTCCATCTCTTACGTTTAATTTTTAACTAGTGTATTAATTGTTGAATATTTAATTTTATTATATTTCTATTTTAAATTTTTTTAGTTTAATTTATACTAGGGATAAATTAAAAAACCTCGCCACTAAATGTGTTAAAATTTTTTATCCCGAAAGTGGTAGTGGTAGTAATTTTTAACTAGTTTATTAATTGTTGAATATTTAATTTTATTATATTTCTGTTTTAAATTTTTTTAGTTTAATTTATACTATGGATAAATTAAAAAAACCTCGCCACTAAAGGTGTTAAAATTTTTTATCCCGAAAGTGGTAGCGGTAGCAAAAAGCAAATTACAAGTGGTAGAGGTACTTCAAGTAGTAGATATACCCGTGTGCCTTCGCCTCCGGTACCACTTGGTACACCTTTTGAGGAAGAAATAGGTGTAGGTGCTCACAATATGGATTATATAAAAGCTTAGGAAAATTTCGGTATAGAAGAAGAAAATGAAGTAGATGCGGTTAATTTAGATGAAGATGATGAAAATATTGGTGAGACACCCGCAGTAGAAAATGCTAACGTTAGATCCGAATCGGTTAATCTCCCTCCCCGTCCTCCCCGTGCCTCAAGAGCTCGTAAAACAACTAGTATTGTATGACAATTTTTGAACGTATATCAGATATTGAGGTGCAATGTAATAATTGTCAAAAAATATATAAGCATAAAAGAGGGGGCAAGCAAGGGGTACAGGTAAGTTAACGAGACATATAGAGGATCTTCACGAAAGAGAGTTACAAATTGTAAAAGGAGGTGAGGCTGTTGGTGGGCCCACACAAGCTAGAATGGACCCAACAACTGGTTATGTAATTAAGAAGTATAATAAATTGAGGGACCAAAAAGAAATAGCAAAAATGATAGTTGTGGGTTGTTTGCCTTTTAGTTTTCCTTCTTCTGATGCCTTTATTAATTATATTCGAGCAATTTATAATCCTATGTTTAATGGTATTCTAGAAGCACTTGTCGGTCTGATATTTTTAGACTTCATTCGCAATATTGTTTTTATTTATCAATATTGTTAAAAAATATTCAAGATAGATTGTCCCTAACTTCTGATTTTGGTCGTGCTGTAAATAAAAATAATTATTTAACCGTTACTTGTCACTGGATGGATAGTAATTTTGTGATGCAAAAACGTATTCTTGCTTTTTTATATGATGAAGATCGTAAACATACTGGAGATTTTATTGTTGATTCGATTGTTAAAGTTGCAGAATTTTATGGTATCGACAATAAAATCTTATGTATGTTTTTGATAATGCTTCTAACAACAAGACTACTATAACAAAGTTAAAATCTAAGTTATCTCCTCCGTTACCTGAAATTTTTCATATTAAGTGTTTATATATATAATTTAATTGTAAAAGATGATCTTGAGTTTTTTGAGCTTTATATTAAAAAAATTCGTCTTGCTGTTGGTTTTATTCAAGGAAATAATCGAAGAAAAAGAATTAGAGAATTTAAAGTTAAATGTCAAGAAAATGGACTTGCACCGATATTGATGCCTGAGGAAATTGATATTAGATGAAATTCTATGTATGATTTTTTAAAAACTTGTTATAAATATAAAGTTCCTATTACACTAGCTTTTAACCAACATTGTGGTTCGTTTGCTGATTTTGCTGATTGCATGCTACATGATTCTGATTGGGTTGTAATTAATGATCTTGTTAACTTTTTAGAAAAAATTTATATAGCTACGGTTGAATTTTCCAATGCTTATTATCCTACTGTTTGTAATATTTTGGCATATATAGCCGATATTTTTGATTTGCTCAAAGAATATAAAAATAAAGAAGGTTATAAAGAAGTTGGTGCCATGTTTACTAAATTTAAAAAATATTTTTTTCCGATTCCCTCTATTTACTTGGTTGGTGCTATGCTAAATCCGTATATGAAATATAATACTATGTGCCACTTTAGTACTCTTATTTATGCTAACTTAGAAATAAATACTAACAATGATTCTGAACAAGTACAACCTGATCTGTGGACGACTATGGCTGATGCGAATACTTACATAGATAAATTATATAACCACTATGCTGATTTAGTTGATTTAGCCGTACCGACACATATCACTCCAACTGTCGCTCCTCATCCTCCCGAGGCTCCATCATCTTCAAAAAGGCTGGGACATAGTGGTTTTCCTGATTTCTTTTATGATTTACCTTGTTGGAACAGTATTGATGAGAGAGTTTACACATCAACTTATCGGGAAGAGCTTAAGTATTGTTTTCGATCGCCGCCAGAGGATCGCAGACGACGAATCAACACACTGGATTGGTGGAGGAGTAATAAAACACAATATCCTGTACTTTCAAGATTAGCTAGAGATATCTTGAATGTTCCAATGTCAATCGTTGCATCAAAAAGCGCTTTTAGTCAGGGACGCCAACAACTTGGAGACAACTGACACTTATTGGGAAACAATGCAATGAATGTTCTAGTTTGCCTCAGAGATTGTCAGAGATTGGATTAGAGTTAAGAAGAAATCAAGGAATGGAAGTAGAGCCGAACGACGAGCAGAAACTTGAAGAAATTATAACTTCATGGGAGAACTCAGCAGAATCAAGTCCAATGCATGGTTTTGCCCCCATTGACTTTGACTATCCTATGAAAGGTTCCATTAATATTAACATGAATGAGTTGGAAAAAATGATGCATAATTTATAGATTTTTCATTCATGTAAATTATAAATTTTGGATCATTTGCAATCAATAAAATTCAACATTCATTCATTCCTTAGTCCTTACTTTGTAATTTTTTTCATTTAATGATTTAAATTGAATTTCCAGTTTAAATTAAAAACTTACTTTTAATATATTATTAATTTACTATCAAGTATTATTAATTTATTATATTAAGTAGCACATGTTTTGTATATTTGTGTATATATCTTCTATAGATGTGTATATTTAATGTATACATGTGTAT
>NW_025864083.1:0-2044 GCF_002878395.1 Capsicum annuum
TACTAATGAATAATATAGACCAATTCCAAAAATATAAAGAACTAAAACAAATATTATCTGAAAAACGAAGAGAATTAAAAATAAGAAAAGAAAGACTAGAATATAACATAATTGTTGGAGTATGTCAAAAATCAATAAAAGTACAGAAAGAAAAAATATCATATTTAGAAGCTCTAATAGATAACCTAAAATACATACATCAATATGACTTATATACAATCAAATAGATAAAATGCATAAAGAAGAATTCATAATAGATGAAAAGACATATAAAAATCACGAAGATTTAAAAATAAGATTAGTATTTTCTAATTTAGAAAAAAGATATAAGAAAATAGGTAAACATTTATATTTAATGTTAGAAAAAAAATTAAAATTAGAAGATAAACTAACACCTATGGTAAGAATAGCAAAAGAAAATGAAGAAATAGACATGAAAAAAGAAAGAGAAAAAATAAAATGACAAACTACGGATGAAATACGAAAAATAGAAGAAATAAAAAATAATAGGATTACTGAGTTAGAAAAAGAATTATAAATACTAAAAGATCTATATGTAAAAAGACAAAGAGAAAAAGACGAAAAGGATAAAGAACAGAAATTACTAGATGAAATAAACAAATTTAAATAAAAATTACAAACAAAAAATGAAGAATTAAAGACCAATGAATTAGAAATAAATACAATAGATACTGAAAAAATAAATGATTATGATTCAGAAGATAGTGAAACATATACAGAAATTTTAGAAAGAATAGAAGATCTAGAAATTAAGGAAAAAAGAAGAAGCAGTTAATAAACAAAATATAAAGAAATAAATACTCTTGATAAAAAAGATGACGAAAACATAATACCTAGTACATCAGAAATAAGAAATCCAAAATACAATTACAAGAATAAGTACAACCCAAAAAAATAAATATAGATGCACACAAAAATAAATAGTTAATAAAAATTACAACTTCTTAGATTTAGATTGTGTAATAGATAATTGTATAGACACAACAAATACACCATAATATATAGAAAGAACACTAATAGGAACAGTGAAATTATGGCTATCAAATTTAATTGAAAAAAGTAAAAAGGTACTAAGATCTGACCAAAATACAGAAGGAACAACTAAAGAAGGAAAACTAAAGCATCACCCATAGAAATATTAAAAAAATATGAAACGGCTATAAGAAATGAATTTAGTATTATAGAAACAGAAGAAGATAGAAAAGGATATAAATAGGAATTTAATGTTGAAATTAGCAATACATAGATGAATATACATGTGCATTCAAAGAATATTATTATAAGAGAAAATATAATGTATAAGAAAGTAAGGAAATAAGGAGATTATATTTTAGCAAGCTACCTGAACCATCTAGTTTAAAAATAATAAAAAGTTGAGATGAAACAAAAATAGTAGATACTCTAGGAGCAGGGATAAAACTTTTACAACAATGGTATAGGAATATATGTGAAAAATATAGGAAAGAATTAAAAATGAAAAAAAACATTAATAAAGAATTTAGCATATTGCAAAGATAAAATAGCACCCCAATTTGAATGTGAAGAAAAATACTACATGAAAGAAAAAAGACATAAGAAATATAATAAATATAAGAAATCCCAATATAAATATAAAAACCAAGAAAAAGATATTATGTAAAAAATTATAAATATAAAAGACCATATAGAAAGAAGAAATCTATAAACGAATGTAAATGTGATAATTGCGGAAAATTAGGACACTTAGCTAAATATTGTAAAGTACCCAAAAATCCAAAAAAGAAACAAATATCAGAAATAAAAATAGAAAATACAGAATATATGCAAATAGATTATATAGATTATGAATTAGAAAGTAAAGATAGTATATATGAAATCTCGAAAAATGAAACAGATAACGAAATAGATAGCGAATTAGATGAATTAAATGACTGAAGAAAGTATACAAATAATAAGAAAGGAAGAATATTTAAATGAAGAAGAAACAGACCAAAAAATTATATTTGATAGTAATATATTTGAAGAAATAAAAGGAAAAGAACTA
>NW_025864084.1:0-2528 GCF_002878395.1 Capsicum annuum
TTCGGGTCCATAAGCACCATGTGACATCTCGGGATAGGATCTCGGGGCGTTACAAACTTGGTATAAGAGCCTAAGGTTCAATAGTGTCTTAGGGAGTCTGAAAAGCCACATCTAGTAGAGTCTTATGCATGGGTATGTAGCGCTCCACATTTATGTACAAGAGGCTACAAGATGTTCTTAGGAGCAGTTTTCCTTCTTTCAGTGATCATATCATGCGATTAAGTATGAGCTCAAGATGATTCTCAGTCTAATCCACTTCTTTCTTTCGATTAAAGAGTATGCCTCCTCGCAGTGATTTTGTCCATGGGGTGGATGACCAGCCCCCACAGCCAGTAGATCCTGAGAATAAGAGTGTGTCATATACAGAATTTCAGGCAGCTTTCCAGGAACTAGCCCAAGCTGTGACTGATGTTCAAAGTAATCATCAAGCTGTAGCCCTACCTCAGCATGATGGGAATTCCGCCGCAGCAAGGGTTAGAAATTTTGTAAAAATGAACCCACCAGAATTCTTTGGGTCAGTAGTAGGTGAGTTCTCGTGGTATTATGTAGAAGAGGTAAAGAAGATTACCCAGGTTATGTATGTTTCTAAGGAGGAGAGTATTCAATTAGCATTTTATAGGCTGAAAGATGTTGCTCATGATTGTGTAGTGATGTGGGAGAAGATTAGAGGGGAGAATACAACTCTTGTGACTTGGTCAGAGTTTCAGAGTGCCTTTCTAGATAGATTTTTCTTGCTAGAGATGAGAGAGACTAAGTTAGAAGAGTTTATGAACCTAAGGAAAGGTTATATGACCGTGAGAGAGTATTGTCTTAAGTTCAACCAATTATCGAAGTATGTTCCCGACTTGATAGTTGACCCTAGAACGAGTATGAGTAAGTTTTTGACTGGGGTATCGAGTGATGTGTTGAAAGAGTGTAGAGCTTCTATGCTCAATAGAGACATGGATCTTTCTAGGCTAATAATGCATGCGCAACAAATTAAGGCAGATAAAATGAAAGAAAGAGAGAGAGTGAGTAAGAGAGCCAGAACAAGTAGTCATAGTTTCTCCCAAGCAGGGACACAGAGTGGTAATCGTTCTCACCATAGTCAGAAGTTTTTAGTCCCAGCTCCATCCTCAGCTACTGCACGACGCTCCAAGATCTAGAGTAGTGAGAGTAGGGGTCTTACCTACCCGCTGTGTGAAGAATGTGGTAAGAATCATAAGGGTGTATGTAGAGCTGGTAGTGATGTGTGTTTTGGATGTGGCAAGCCAGGACACAAAGTTTGAGACTTTCCTAATACAGGTCCCCAAAGTTAGCACAGTCATTTTTCAACTCATAAAAAATTATATGCACTTCAGACTCACCAAGATCATGAAGATTTCCCTGACATAGACTCGGGTAGGTTATGAGACCTTCATCTTTTTTATATGCATTGTTAGATCCTTTGTTTCCATTTAGAGCTTGTATGTTAGCATGAGTCGTGCATAAGTTTTAGATCTCATCCGGTCAATTATGACCTAGTCTGTAGGTACCCCGCGCACCGCCCCAGTATTTCAGCGAAGTGTGTTCAGAGGGACATAGAGTCCCAAGGGGGAGATACCCCATGGTATTATGATGTTGCATGTCATTAGATTGATCTAGATGCATGTTCAGATTTTCTTTATGAAGTTACCATCAGCCGTTATTGCATTGTCAAGTCATGCTTTCGAAAATCAGCTTAGCTGGACATCCATGCACCAGATATGCATATGTTTTATGAGAATTCAGCTATGAGTAGATTTAGTTGAGTACTCCATGCATCAGATATGCATGACCAGTGTGAGAACTTAGTATGTCAGTCATTCTAGCTGCATATTCATTCCTTGAGATGTTTTTGTGTCTTGAGTAAGTTCTGTTGTTCCGTATTCTCAGTCTATCAAGCAACATTCGAGGATGAATGTTCCCAAGGGGGAGATATTGTAATACCCCGAGAATCCCAACCGATAGTAGAACCATGATTCAAGATCATGTTAAAAAAATCTTAGTCAGTACATAGTTTTATGATAAAGTTTGATGTGTATTGTTGCCTTAAATACGTCCTAGCTATTAGACAAATCAAACATCCCTTACCGATTAAATTCCTGAGAAGGACATTGCCATAGTCAACTTCAAATGAGAAGATCTCTCATTCTACAAATAATTTTTGAGATCATGACCTACCAACAGATAGATAATTTAATTATATTTCCAACAATACCAATTTTGCCAAAATCTGATATCGGAGTAAGAAGTTATGATTGATTTACTGAGAGCTATTCGAGCTGTCCAGAAGTGACGGACAAACTGACGGACCGTCTAGTCAGTGACGGCCTGTCACTTTGGACATCAAAACTGAAGCAGTAAGGCCCTTTTATGGACCAAAGGTGACGGTGGGAATGACGGTTCGTCACCAGAGTGACAGTCCATCACTCGGACCGTTTGAATTATCCGAGACAGCGCTGAAGAACCATTTTAAAGGGATTTTAGGTCATTTTTCACCCTATTTAATACCTAATCACCCCAAATCA
>NW_025864085.1:0-1460 GCF_002878395.1 Capsicum annuum
GACGATAAGGGCAAGCATATGGTATTTGGCATACACTAGTTGAACTTTATTCTAAGAGTGAGTTTTTGTGATTATCCCCGTGTTTATATTTTGAATTTTCATAAGAGAAAGGGGAATTTCCTTGTTGTGAGGGCACACTAGAATTTTGCTAGGTTACTTATTTTGGGGTAGTGACATATTGATACATGCATGATTGATAGTACTTAACTGATGCCATGGCCAGAATCTTTTGTTTTATACTGTTGCTTTTCAAATAATCTATACAGTTAGTTTTGAAGTAGTTAACCTTGGAGAAGGTAACTGAGTTTTGAGCTAAAATGGTTACTGACTGCTGAATAAGCTGTAGAGTCTCTTAGTTGTTTTGTTGCTCGATGACAAGCAACTGTTTTAAGTTGAGGATGTTGATGTGCGAGCAAAAGCTAACATATTTAATGCTTTTTGGCTCAAACAATTGTGAAATCTTCAGCAACTTTTGTTGTTTTGATGTGTTTTCAGAGCAAAAGAGTTGAAAACGGAGCAAAAAGGAAAAAGAGGCATGGCTAAAGACATTGCTGATACGTCGTCAGCCCTGTGATAGACTATCAGAAATGGCATCATCCCTAACCAGAGAGTTGAAGTTTGAGAGGAATTTCTAAAGACATTTGTGACATGGCGTCAAAGAGCTAATAAGGCATCGCAATGGGCGTCAGCCTAAACTAGAGAATTGAGCTTGAAGAAGAAATCTGACGAGTTGGTGATACGCCATCAGATCGGTGATGCGGAGTTAGCTACATCGTCAGCCTAAGACAAAATTTTAAGGAAGCTGGAGCAATTCTGACGCCATCCGTGATAAGGCGTCAGAACCTTGACGTGGCGTCAACGAAAGCGTCACCTAATCCAAAGAATTTTATGATTTTTGTTATTTTACTTCCATAATTAGGGTTAAGTATAAATAGGATCTTTTAGGGTTTTATTGACAATCTTCTTTAATCTTTTGATCTCTGAATACTTTTTTTTGGGAACCTTGTAGACATTGTTTTCTTTGAACACTTATCAACTATTTGTGGATTTTTCTTTTTCGTGATTCAATTGAAGGAGCGACTTGTTGCTTTTCATACGTTCGTAAGTTTACCCATATTATTATGAATTCAACTTGTTCTTTCATTCATCAAATCATAAGCGGCTAATTCCATTAGCCAGAGTTATGGGATCCATGGATTAGGGTTTGACATGATGCTAGGTGTAACAGTTTCAAAGAGTAGTAGAACATCTTAAAATTTTATTATTTTAACTGAAATCTAGTGGTTGCAAACATTAGATTATGCCTTAGGTTTTATTTGCTTCTAACGGAGAAATAGACTAAAGGTTGTGAATTATCAATAGGGACTCGAAAGCTACCAACCTTCTGTTTAATGATAAATGTTGTAACTGGATTAATCTACCTGAGATAACATCCTATTGGAAATAGATAAGTTATCTAA
>NW_025864086.1:0-2329 GCF_002878395.1 Capsicum annuum
CAGAAAAGTCTCATTGACAAGGGAAAGCATGTCTTAGAAATTAGAACATAAAGTGCACATTAAGCGAGGTGAGCGCTCAATACATTTTGAGTCTGGCTTCCGGGCTTATGTGCGCCTTTGACAACACTAGTGCACCCACAGACTTCAAATTTTGGGTTCGCCTCTTCCTTAGACTGAAAATTATATTATTAATACATGCTTAAAATAATTTGTAATTATATATTCTAGATGTTGAACCCCCTTCGATGAGTTTTTCTTCAGATTTTAAACCCCCTAAGCAAAAATCCTGGCTCCTCCTCTTCACAAACTCATACACTGAATCAGGTAATGATGTCAATAAAGGCGTAGTCGATGAACAACGGGTGAATATTCTTGTACTACCTAGGTAAAGCTCGAACGACTTGAGCAAGAGGGTACCTGCATCCACAATAGTTCATAACTGTACGCAAACCTTAACCTTACTTTATTAAGGTAGGGAGGCTGTTTCATCATAAAGTTAAAACAGTTTTTTTTATAAAGTTAAACTTTATAACCTTATTAATAAGAACAATGCAGCTAGAATCCAATTTTGAAAGTTCCATGTCATTGGTATCCATGTTGTTGCTATTTAGGGGTGGACATGGTATGGTATTTATTGAATTACCATACCGAACTGAAATTTTTGATATCGTGATTTTTGGTATTATGATATTTGATATGGTATATGGTATACATTTTAAATTTTTTTGGTATATGGTATGGTATACGATATTTACAAATGACATACCGAATACCATACCAAAGTATATATAGTTACATAAGTAACTTATATATATATACAAAAAACAAAAATACTTAGTATTAGTATAAAAATGTTTAGACTTTGAAATTTTCGTTACTCTGTCTTGATTGAAATGTCTTTTTGGTGTAATTGACTAATAAAAGGATTTGTTTGTACTTCTTTTTTAATATTTCTACATATGTAATGCATTTTTATGATACAATTAAGACATGTTTTTGAAAATTCGATGTAATAATACTCTAGTATACGAGTATATATTGTCAAAGTTAAACAAACTATGGTTACCGATTAACAAACAGCAAAATACCTAAACCAAACGTCAAAATACCGAACCATACCGAATTAATATGGTATGGTAATGGTATAATATTTTTAAAAATCGAATACCAAAATTACCTTACCAAAATTTCAAATACCATGCCATACCATGCCCACCCCTATTGAACAGAGCAAAGGACAATTGAAACAAACAGGACTCCTCACTGGTGGTAAGAAAAACTAATCATTTTTACAAGCGGATAGAGGATTTTAATTTGATGGGTCCTACCTTTAAATTTTAACCACTGGACCCATTTTTAAAAATACAACGGTGGATTTTGGGGGGTGAGATGAATGCAGACCTTACCCTTACCCTGATAAGGAAAAAAAATTGTTTGCATAGAAGCTCAGCTCCAGAATATTGTTTTACAGAAAATGGTCTGAAAGAGCAAGAGTGAAACACCGATAGTATATATATTAAAGATAAGTTAAATGAAAGGAACAACAGTAGTAATAAAGTTGAAGCATAAGATAAAGCTAGCATGATAGTGATAAACCGGGTAAGGGAACCGGCAGATGCTCTACACGGGAGCCCTGGTCTACCATTGTGCAGGAAAAACACTCTACTATCCACTAACCATCTACCCTAATCCTCGACCTTCATGTTTTTCTATCTAGGGTCATGTCCTCGATAAGTTGCAAATGTGCCATGTCCTGTCTAATCATACTTTTTTTTTGAAGAAGTAACGTTTATTACATATATATTTATACTTTTTGTCAAAAATGTTGGGTTCGGTTGAGCACATTGTTTACATGCCTCTATGTGCCCCTAATAAAAAGTAGAACAAACTTTTATTAACATCTATCACTTAGACATTCAGCGCTCAATTACTTTCCAGTATGTGAAAAGATAACTCCATCATAAAACTCCATGTTACTAATAAAATGTTTAGCGTCTAAGATAAAACTCTGCATTACTAGTACAACTTTGCATTGCTAATACAAATATGTGATTTCTAGTATAAAACTCCCCATAAGTAATACTTACACGACTGAAGTGAGAATTTATGCACATCATTCTAAATAAGGATAAATAATGCATATTAGCCATGGAAACAGCCTCTTGCAGTTTTGTTTCCCATCTTTCAGTTTTGTTTCCTGAATCACTTCGCTCTAGTTGATCTCAAATAAGAAAAATTCACGTCCTTATGTATATTAGATGCAAAGAATATTTCTTACCGTGAAAAAGAACCGAAAAAGTCATGTCGCATAGAACATTTCCATCAAACC
>NW_025864087.1:0-3691 GCF_002878395.1 Capsicum annuum
TGTAGTTTGTTGTTTTATTTTTTCTATTTCCCTTTTTCTATCTATTTTTTCATTTTCTTTTTTTTATTCTCACCATAGCTGTCAATTTATCTTCTAATTTTAATTCTTCTTTTTCTAACATTAAATATAAATGTTCACTTATTTTCTTATACCTTCTCCCTAGATTAGAAAATACTATTTTTATTTTTAATCCTTCATGATTTTCATATATTTTTTTTATCTATTATAAATTCTTCTTTGTTTATTTTTTATTTAATTGTTAATAGATCATGTTGGTATGTATATTCTAATTATCTATTGTTGATTCTAAATTTGATATTTCTTCTTTTTGTGCATTTATTGAGTTTTTACTAACCCCGACAATTATATTATACTGTAGTCTTTCTAACCTTATTTTTAATTCTTTACGTTTTTCAGATATGATTTGTTTTAATTCTTTTTATTTTTATACATTATTTATTTAAATAATATTTTGGGGAATAACTAAATCTCATCATAATTAATGAAGTAATTAAATAAATTTATATATATGTTACTTCCGTATTTTTTAAATAACAAAAATCTGCCCAAGATCTCTCAACACTTTTCTCAATGTTTGCTGGTTTGCAATTGAGATTTCTTATAATCCTTCTTATTTCTTGTTTTACTAGTGAAAATATCCGCAGGAATATGTTCACTTTTACGGTAATAAAACAATTTCTTAATAACCTTATGATTCAATTCGAGTGTAATTTTATGCTTTAAGAACTCATACAAAAATTTTCTCTTTCTATAGCGATACTTGACTAGCACATATTTTATATAATATTCATATTTCAAACATACTAACCTTTACACATTAATAATTATTTTAGAAAAAATCTTTTAACTTGTGGCTTACGACAGTTCAAGAATATACTCATAATAAAGGCCAAATCTAAAGATATGTTTCAAAGAATATACCGAAAGGATATATGATAGTTGAAGTTGGCTTTTCATTTTTTATTGTTTTTTGATGACCTAAAATTGTAAAGTTGAATTTATATCAGATTTGTAGTGAATATTATATTTATTATAAATTCAAGTCAATGAAATAATGTCACATTTATCCACAGGGGTACCGTAATCATCCACGGCCACTACTGTACAATAACTCCAAAATGACTTTTTAGCTTTCTAATAGAAAATAAAAATGAGTAGTTTTTAATTTTTCAATTAAGGGAAAAAATTAATATAACATTATATTAATGATGAAAATAAATAAATATAACTAATCTAATTCCAGTAAGATCTTAAGATAAAATCTTATGTCTATTAAAATTAAAATATGGCATATATATATATATATTAGATAGAGAGATTTATTAAATATATATTTAATTTTAGGTGAAATTACTTATTTTTGTTAGTTTCTTTTTCTTATAAATGGATATGTATAGTTAATATATTTTTTAACATGATTATTTGGGAGAACTGATTTTGTACGTTGCATTTCTTTATTTTAGTTTTATGAATTTCTTATAAGAAATTTTCATTTTAATACATAACATATCCCTATTTTGCTCTTAAGAGATCTAGAAAAGAAATTGCATTTCCTCATATTTTATTTAATATACATTTAATATATTTCATAAGTTAGAATATAATTCTCTTCATTAATTTAAAAAGAAAGAATAAAAGGATAAACTAAAAAGAAACAAAATAAGGAAAGTAATATGAAGTAATACTCTTAACTAACATAGCACAGATCTTGATCATAAGTGAACGTGGATGATGGACAAATAATTCACTATCCCTTTCATAATCTTTACAATTTTTCACCTATAATTTTCATTTCATCTTTTATCAATATTTTCTTAATTTCTTTGTCCTATTTTTGCATAAAATCAGCAAAACCTATATTTTTACTCCAATTTTTGTTCCTCTTTCCTTTTATATTCTTTTATCACAATTCTTTCTTACATACATCCTTAAAATATATTAAGGCTTATTATAGAAAGAATTCCTTACAAAGAGAAGAAAAGAAGGAGAATAGAACTCTCATAGACTATACATTATACAAACTTTATTCTATACCTACAATACAACTATACAAGAACAACAAATTCACTACTAGAAAATAGTACATTTCCGATGGCCAGTTTAGTAGGAAAATGGTCGAAAAATAAGATATTTTTGACTAATTTCCGACTACTCGATGGTAGTCAAAATATCGCTTGTCGAAAAATATTTTCCGACTGAAGTGGTCGGAAATTTCCGACTACTATAGTCGGAAATGTAGTCGGATATTTAATAAATATTTATTTAATAATTATAAATATTTCGACTACTGTAGTCGGAAATTTAATAAAAAATTATTTAATAATCTTAAATATTCCGACTACTATAGTTGAAAAATTAATAAAGAATTATTTAATAATTTTAATGATTCCGACTACTGTAGTCGAAAAATTAATAAATAAATATTTAATAATTATATTTATTCTGACTACTGTGGTCGAAAATTTAATAAATAATTATTTAATAATTTAATTATTTCGACTACTGTAGTAAAAAATTTAATAAATAATTATTTAATAATGTAATAATTTTGACTACGGTAGTCAGAAATTTAATATATAAGTATTTAATAATTATAATTATTCCGACCAATGTAGTCAGAAATTTTATAAATAATTATTTAATAATTTTAATTATTCCGACTACTATACTCAGAAAATTATTAAATAACTGTTAATTAAATAATTATTATATTGCATTAGCTTACACTACTTTTAGATCATAAACAACATAACAAATGTATTTTTCACAATTGGTCAAACACGGCAAAAATTTATAAATACAACCACTTTAAACCATTCAAAACAAATATCAAATCAAATAGTTTAAACATCTAAATGTCACAACAAAAAACAAGAACAATAACTTCAATCTAATTATCATCAGATTCATTATCTTCCTCATCCTGAAATACTTGCGGCATGTGCTTCTTAACCAACTCCTCCAATTTATCAAATTTAGCAAACTTAGCATCGTTAGCTGCACATTTCTGTGTCGATTCAACAATTTGTTTTTTCATCGCTTTCATTTCTTCCATAGTTTGTAAAATAGAAGAGAAACTGAGAAACAACGAAGGACTACTCGAAGATTTGACAACCCCTATCCCATAGGTTCTACCTTTCTTTGGACCACCTACCACAGTTGCCTACATATTATTCAGCTCTTCAGGTGATGGTTAGACCATGGTACCATCCTCTAAAGTAGGTTGGGTTTGACGCCACTCTTCTATGCTTTTTTGAAATTCTTCCTGAAAAAAAAATTATTTGTCAATATGTAAACAAGCAAAGTTGAGTAATAGTAAAACAATGTATGTAAAGGTTATTATCTTACATATGCAATTTTGGCACGCAGTTTGACCCAATATCCTCTTGTACTGTTCTTGTTTTTCTTCCTATGCTTATCTTCGTAGACATCAATAAAAGGGCGTTGTTTTCCATTTTCATATTCCTGCAAAATTTAGAAAAAGAGATAATGCAAGTACGAAGACAAGTTCGGACAGCATAGACCAAAACATTTTAAGACTAATTGTGCTAAATAATGTCACGCTACACTATATTTCCACTTTGCAGGAGAATGTAAAATCATTGAGAGCCGTTTGTGGACTGGATTTGGATGCTATTAGTACAAAAAAAGATAGTGGAGCAGAAAGAAG
>NW_025864088.1:0-1322 GCF_002878395.1 Capsicum annuum
TTTTAGAAAAATTAAAGAATCTTTAATTAGTAATTATTCAAAATATATAAGTCTAAATAAAACAAAAGAAAACCCACAAAGATTAGCCTACCTAATTACTTTAATATCTATTATTGAAGCAAAATTAATAATCCATTTAAAATCTAGAAGAATAAGACACATACCACCTAATTATGATAAAATTAGATTTACATATCCACCAAGATATTATAAATATGGTTTAAATGAATAAAGTACAAAAATACAAAGAATTAAAACAAATTATTTCTGAAAAACCTAAAAAATTAAAAAGAAGAATAGAAAGACTACATTATAATATATTTGCCGAAGTTAGTGAAAACTCAATAACTACACAAAAAGATGAAATATCAAAATTGGAATCACAAATACACAGTTTAGAATATATATATATATATCAACATGAACTATTCACAATAAAATGAACAAAGAAGAATTTATAATAGATGAAAAAATATATAAAAATCACGAAGGATTAAAAATAAAAATAGTATTTTTTAATCTAGGAAGAAGATATAACAAAATAGGTGAATATTTATATTTAATGCTAGAAAAAGAAGAATTAAAGAAAAAGAAGAATTAAAATTAGAAGATAAATTGACAGTTATGGTAAGAATAGAAAGAGAAAATGAAGAAATAGATAGGAAAAAGGAAATAGAAAAAATTAAACAACAAACTACAGAAGAAATATAAAAAATAGAAGAAAGTAAAAGTAGTAGGATTGCTGAATTAGAAAAAGAACTACAAATGTTAAAAGATTTGTATGAACAAAGACAAAAGGAAAAGGAAGAAAAAGATAAAGAACAAAAATTGCTAAACGCGATAAATCAATTTAAAGAAAAATTAGCAATAAAAAACAAGGAATTAGAAATAAATAATATAGATGTTGAAGAGACAGATAATTATGATTCAGAAGATAGTGAAACATATACAGAAATATTAACAAACACAAAAAATTTAGAAATTAATGAAAAACAAGAAATAATTAATGAAGAAAACTTAGAAAATATCAACACAGAAATAAATACTCTTGATAAAAAAGAAGATGAAAATATAATACCTAGAACATCAGAAACAAGAAAACCTACGTATTATAAGAATAAGTTTAAAAGATATAATCTAAAGAATGAATATGGCAAATGGACACCAAAACAAATAGTTAATAAAAATTATAACTTTTTAGACTTAGACTGTGTAATAGATACAGAAAAAACAATACAAATATGGATAGGATATATGACAAAACAATTATTAGATAATAATATAAACATAACAGATGCACCAGAATATATAGAAAGAACACT
>NW_025864089.1:0-1614 GCF_002878395.1 Capsicum annuum
AACCACCATGCACATCACCAAAGCCTCCCGGTAGCGCCCCGATGTGCATGGTGGTTTTGGTTTTGGGGAGAGAAATGAAGAGGGGGCTACCCTATTGGAGTTTGCGAGGTCCTTTGGGCTGGTGGTGGTGAACTCGGGCTTCCCGAAGAAGGACGAGCACCTGATCACCTTTCGAAGCGCGATAGCCAGGACCAGATTGACTTTTTGTTGCTCAGGAAAGGGGATAGGGCGTGGTGTAAGGACTGTAAGGTCATCCCGAGTGAGAATCTTTCGACCCAGCATAGGCTCTTGGTTATGGATTTGGGTTTAAAGAAGAATAGAAAGAGGAGTAGTAGGGAGTGTAGACCTAGAATTAAGTGGGGCGGCCTGACGCCAGTGAATGCGTGGGAGATAGGGGAGAAGTTGGCGGGAATGGGGGTGTGGGAGTGTAGGGGAGACGTGGATAGTATGTGGAATAGGGTGGCTAGGTGCATCAGGGAGAATGCAAGTGAGGTGTTGGGGGTTTCTAGGGCCGGGTCGGGCACCATCAGGGGGATTGGTGGTGGAATGAAGTGGTGGAGAAGAAAGTGGGGACTAAGAAAGAGGCGTATGCCAAGTTGGTGGAGAGTAAGGACGAAGAGGAGAAGCGGGTAAACAGGAAAGAGTACAAGCTAGCGAGGAAGGAGGCTAAGTCAGCAGTCACGGCAGCTAAGACGGCCGCCTTTGAGAGCTTGTATGCAGGGTTACAGGGGAAGGGAGGGGAGAAAAAGTTTAGACTCGCTAAGGCTAGGGAGAGGAAGGGTCGTGACCTCGATCAGGTGAGGTGCATTAAGGGGGAGGACGGTAGAGTGTTGGTGGAGGAAGGCCACATTAAGAATAGATGGCAGTCGTACTTTCATAGGCTCTTGAATGACGAAGGGGATAGAGCTATTGTGTTAGGGGAGCTGGAGCACTCAGAGGAGTGTCGGGATTTTAGCTATTGTAGACGTTTTAAGGTAGAAGAGGTTAGACAGGCTGTTCGCAGAATGCGAAGGGGTAGGGCGACGGGGCCGGATGAGATACCGGTGGAGTTTTGGAAGTTCGTTGGAGAGGCTGGTGTTAGGTGGTTGACCGGATTGTTTAATGAAATCTTCAAGACGACAAAGATGCCCGAGGCTTGGAGGTGGAGTACCATGATCCCTCTCTGTAAGAATAAGGGTGACATCCAGAGTTGCAATAACTATAGGGGGATTAAGTTATTGAGTCACTCTATGAAGATTTGGGAGAGAGTGGTCGAGGTGAGACTGAGACGGATAGTGTCTATTTCGGAAAATCAGTTTGGATTTATACCTGGCCACTCGACGACGGAGACAATTTACCTGGTGCGGAGGTTGGTGGAACAGTATAGGGAAAGGAAGAAGGACCTGCACATGGTGTTTATCGACCTGGAGAAGGCTTACGACAAAGTCCTCAGGGAGGTGCTTTGGAGATGCTTAGAGGTGAGTGGAGTACTGCTGGCATATATCAGAGTAATTAAGGATATGTATGATGGAGCGAAAACTCAGGTGAGGACGGCGGGAGGAGACTCAGAGCATTTCACTGTCTTGACAGGTTTGCATCAGGGATCTACTCTTAGTCCCTTTTTGTTTGCGTTGG
>NW_025864091.1:0-3445 GCF_002878395.1 Capsicum annuum
ATCCTCAACCTCCATGGCACACCCCGATTGATTTTTGGCCCACGAAAACCCCGGACCCCTGGCCTAACCCCAAAACAGTGGGCTACAGCACATTGATTAGGCCCAAAAATGCCTCGTTCATGCTGTTTCACCCGTTTGACCATCCAAATGGCCTTGAATAAATAAACGGAACACACTGGACGATCCTAACCACTTTGGCACGTACTGATCGATTTTTTTCCCACGGCACCCCCGGAGCCCGAGCCCACCCTCGAAATCGTGGGCTATAGCACATCGATTTGGCTTAAAAATGCTCAATTCGCGTTGTTTTGCCCATTTAACCACCCAAATGGATTTGAATAAATAAACGAACCACACCGGGATGATCCCCAACCTCCCTAGCATGCCCCAGTCGATTTTTGGCCCACGGGACGCCCGGACCCCAGGCCCATCCCTGAAATCGTGGGCTATAGTGCACCGATTTGGCCTAAAATGCTCCGTCTGCATTGCTTTGCCCATTTGACCACCCAAATGGCCTCGAATAAATAAACAGACCACACTAGGATGATCCCCAACCTCCCTAGCATGCCCTTATCGATTTTTGGCCAATGACTCCCCCGAACCCCAGGCCCACCCCTAAAATTGTGGGCTATAGCACACCGATTTATCCAGAAAATGCCTCATTTGTGCCGTTTTATTCGTTTGATCTCCCAAGTTGCCTCGAATAACTAAACGAACCCCACAGGAATGATCCCCAACATTGCGGGTATGACTCGATCGAGTTTTGACCCACCGTACCTCCGAACCCTGGGCCCACCCTAAAAATCAAGGGATATAGCACACCAATTTAGCCCAAAAATGCCCTATTCATGCCATTTCGCCTGTTTGACAACCCAAATAGCCTCAAATAAATAAATGGACCACACTGGGATGATCCCCAAGAACCCGGGACTACCTCCAAAACCGTGGGCTATAGAACACCAATTTGGCTTGAAAATGCCATGTTTTCACCGTTTTGTACGTTAACCACCCAAATGGCCTCGAATAAATAAACGAACCACACTGGGATGATCCCCAACCTCCCTTCCATGCCCCAGTCAATTTTTAGCCTACCGCACCACCGGACCCCGTGCCCACCCCTTAAAACGTAGGTTATAGCACATCGAATTTGCCCGAAAATGCCCCATTCGAGCTATTTTTCCTGTTTGACCATCCAAATAGCCTCGAATAAATAAACGGACCATACTGGGATGATCCCCAACCTTCCTGGCATGCCTCGATCAATTTTTGGCCCACGACACCCCCGGACCCTTGACCCAACCCCAAAATAGTAGGCTATAGCACAACAATTTGTCCTTAAAATGCCCCGTTCATGCCACTTCGCATGTTTGACCAAGCAAATGGCCTCGAATAAATAAACGAACCATACTGGGATGATCCCTAACCTCCCTAACATGCCCTCATTGATTTTAGGCCGATAGAACCCCCAGAACCCGAGCCCACCCCCAAAATCGTTGGCTATAGCACACTGATTTGGCTCAAAAATGCCCCATTTGCGCTATTTTGCTTGTTTGACCACCCAAATATCTTTGAAAAAAACAAAGAGACCATACTAGGATAATCCCTGACCTCCCTATCATACCTCGGTCAATTTTTGGCCCACGGCACCTCCGGACCCCGAGCTCACCACCAAAATCGTAGGCTATAGCACACCGATTTGGCTCGAAAATGCTTCGTTCATGCTGTTTCGCCTGTTTGACCACCCAAATGGCCTCAAATAAATAAACGGACTACACAGGGATATTCCACAACCCCCTTGGCATTCCCCGATTGATTTTTGGCCTACAGCACCCCCAAACCCCGAGCCTACCCCCAAAACTGTAGGCTATAGCACAACGATTTAGCGCAAAAATTACTCGTTCACGCCGTTTTACCCGTTTGACTACCAAATGGCCTTGAATAAATAAATGGACCACACTAGGATGATCCCCAACTGCCCTGGCGCATCCCGGTCAATTATTGGCCCTCAGAAACCTCGGGCCTAGGCCCCCCCAAAATTGTGGGCAATAGCACATTGATTTGGCCCGCAAATGCCCCGTTCGTGTTGTTTCGCCTGTTAGACCACCCAAATAGCCTCAAATAAATAAACGGACAACACTGGGATGATTCCCAACCTCCCTGGCATGTCCCGGTCAATTATTGGCCCACAGAAACCTCAGTCCTAGGGCCCCCCAAAACCGTGGGCTATAGCACACCGATTTGGCCTGCAAATGCCCCGTTCGTGTTATTTCGCCCGTTTGACCACCCAAATAGCCTCGAATAAATAAACAGACCACTCTGAGATGATCCCCAATCTCCCTGGCACGCCCGGGTTGATTTTTAGCCTATGGCACCCCAAGACCTCGGGCCCACCCCCAATACCGTGGGCTATAGCACACCAATTTGGCTTGAAAATGCCCCCTTCGCGCTATTTCACCCGTTTGACAACCTAAATGGCCTCCAATAAATAAACAGACCATACTGGAATGATCCCCAACCTCCCTGGCATGCCCCGATTGATTTTTAGCCCACGACACCCTCAGATCCCTGGCCCAACCCCAAAATAGTGGGCTATAGCACATCGGTTTGTCCTGAAAATACCCTTTTTGCGCTGTTTCAACTGTTTGACCACTCAAATAGCCTTGACTAAATAAACGAACCACACTACGATGATCCTCAACCTCCCTGTCATGCCCCGGCCAATTTTAAACCCACGATACCTCCAAACCCTGGGCCCACACCCAAAACCATGTTCTATAGCACACTGATTTGGTTTTAAAATGCCTATTTTGTTCTGTTTTGCCTGTTTGACAACAAAAATGGCTTCAAATAAATAAACAGACCACGCTAGGATGATGCCCAAACCTCCTTGGCATGCCCCGGTTGATTGAATTAGTGTACGACAACCCTGTGCCCCGGGCCCACCACCAAAATCGTAGGCTATAGCACACCAATTTAGCCCGAAAATGCCCCGTTCATGCCGTTTCGCCTGTTTGACCTCCCAAATAACATCAAATAAATAAACGGACCATACTGGAACGATTCCTAACCTTCCTGGCACGCCCTAGTTGATTTTTGTCTAATGGAATCGCTGGACCCCGAGCCCACCCCCAAAACCGAGGGCTATAACACATTGATTTGGCCTGTAAATGCACCGTTCATGCCGTTTTGCCCGTTTGACCACCCAAATGTCCTTGAGTAAATAAACAGACCTTATTGGGACGATCCCCAAACTCTCTGACATTCCTCAGCCAATTTTCGGACCATAGAACCCTCAGATCTTGGGCCCACCTCTTAAAATGTGGGCTATAACACATCGATTTGGCGCAAAAATGTCCCATTCATGTCGTTTCACCCGTTTGACCACCCAAATAGCCTCGACTAAATAAATGGACCATACTGGAATGATTCCAACCTCTTTGGCATG
>NW_025864092.1:0-2846 GCF_002878395.1 Capsicum annuum
CCATAGTATATTTTATTTTTGAATTTTCTATTCGATATCTGATATTTTAATTTTGGACTCATTTTTGTAGACGATGCTCTCGACAGAGTGTCTTTATCCTCGGAGGTTTAAATTAAAATCTTTAATTAAGAATAATGGATTTCAATCATTTATTACAACTTATGATGGTGAACCATATTACTTGTTGCGCCCTTTGTTTCACCTTATTTAACATTATTCTACTTAGCAAAAAAATTAGGGTTTGTTAGGCCATGCGATATGAAATCATGATTTGATTAGAAATCAAGACTTTTAAAATTTTGTGATTTTATATACTTACTTGACAATCCCTTAAGAAAACTTTAACTATAGGATATACTTTACTAAATGTACCTTATAAAGGATGATTTAAAAATTCTAAATTTGACTACTATAACTACTATAACATTTATATTGCTGCATAATTTTTAAAACTTATGACCTTAAACATGTCACACATAGTATTTGAACAACTATAAAGTTGTCATATTAAGGGAATACAAAAATGTATCCTCTTTGTAAAATAAATTAAATTTTTAAGGGAAAAGGTTCGAATATGCCATTGAACTATCAGAAATGGCTCATTTATGCCATTTAAAAGTTTGGCTCATTCAAGTCATCGTCGTTATAAAATCGGCTCATCCATGCCATTAATTTTTAATGGTGGTTTTCAAAAACAGCTTTGCCACGTGGCATTTTATAAAGGTCCACGTCATTAATTAAAATAAGGAAAAAGACTTAAATATGTCATTGAACTATTAGAAATGGCTCATTTATCCCATCAGTTAAATGTTCAGCTCATTCATGCCATCGTCGTTATAAAATCAGCTCACCCATGTCATTACTTTTTAATGGTACGTTTTCAAAAACTGTTTTCTATGTGGCCTCTTTTTAGAGATCCGCGACATTAATTAAAATAAATCAATATCAATTTCAAATATATTAGATCCATAAAACAACCGGTTCATTTAACATAATCCGACCCACACCCACTAAAGTATTTTTTTCCTACAACAACAACTATTTTTCTGATCAGAAGAAATAGTGATTAATGTATATCTTTTGGATATTTCTAATTGATTCTAAATCATTATAAATGTTACGCTTAATAGAAACCTCAAAAATTCTATCCTACATTTTAATTCCAGTGACTCCAATATATACTCCGAAGTTACAAGAAAATAAGTCAATGAACGATTAGGGCAGACAAGAAAAAGAAAGAGGCTTACCAATAGAGCTTCTCCAATATTCTCCCATCACGAATTAGGGGAGCATACATAATTGAAATATTATTTCTAAATAACGGCTTAAAAGAAGTCTGTTATCCTAACTATCCCGCATTGTATATGGGATAACTTCTCCCATCACGAATTAGTGGAGCATACATTGTTGAAAAATCATTTTCAAATAACGGCTTAAAAGAAGTCTGCTATTCCAACTATCCCGCCAACTATATGTGATAACTTCTCCCTTCATTTTGATATAAATGTTGGAATAAATAATCTCCATACTAACTAATTTCAAATATTTTGAAATTAATATTGATTTCTTTTAATTAATGGCATGGACTTATAATAAAAGACCACATGGCAAAGTTATTTTTAAAAATCCATCATTAAAAAGTAATGGCATGGGTGGGTTGATTTTATAAAGGTGATGGCATGAATAAGCCGAACTTTTAATCGATGGCATAAATGAGCCATTTCTGATAGTTCAAGGGCATATTTGAGCCTTTTTGCTTATTCATGACTAGAAATTGAGTAGTCATGAATGCATTTTCTCCCGTTTTCATTAGCAATCCTCTCTCATCTTGAACACACATGGCCATAAGTTCTTTGATAGATCATTTATCATTATGTGTATTATAGAAAATCTTAACGGGGTCGTACTGTGCAGGCAGAGTATTCAAAATATAGGGCACAAGAAAAGTTTCAGACATTTCAATGGGATGCTCTAATCGTTTGAGTTGTTAAGAGCTTACAGAGCGATAGCTCAACAAAAATATAGATCGACATACCTCCAACCATTGTTGAGGGTATGCTATTGATGTCCATGTTGACGACTTCTCTTTCTGGTGAGTCTTTTAAGCACTCAACCTCACTTTTAGATGGTGTGAATTTTAAGAGAGGATCGCTTTTGGGGATCAAAATCGGAGATACCATATATATAACTGTTCCACCATCAGGAGCAGTTGAACGATTCTTTTAGATAAGGGCGACAACAGTTTTAGTTCAAGTATCCCAAATCGATAATAAACATCACCACCAACGTTTCATACAAATTGGTTTCTTAAAATTCGCAAACATCACTAGATATTTGTGATCCAATTTCAAATCTTCTGCTCTGCATATCCACATCTACAATCACAATAATCTTGGTAAACTCATCGTCCATATTACTCACAGAGTTCAAACTTTTACCAAAACTACTCGACAAATAATCGTAAATCGTGTTAGCTAAATAAAGAGTTGTGTCTTCAAAGAACTGTTCACGCTATTACTGTTCACCGACATTGTTTACACCGAATTCCCATTGTTCAGACCCTTTTTCTCTCTCAATTTTTTTCTCTCACGCGATTCTCTCTCTCTCCCTCAATTTTTTTTGTTCTTGTGAGGAAGATGATTTGGTGATTGTTGTTATTGTGGAGAAGATGATGATGAATGAATGAGGCTCCTCCTTTTCCCCTTTTAGAATTTTTCTTTTATATTTTTTATTTGATTTTTCTTTTTCTTTATTTATTATCCGATGTGAAAACATATAATTGGTGGCTTATGGGAATAAGTGTGTGGCATGTGGAAAGTTAGTGTGGTATGTGGAAAGATGAGGAT
>NW_025864093.1:0-2081 GCF_002878395.1 Capsicum annuum
ATCCAACACCATGAAATGGGGTACTTCATCATCCCTCGGCCTCTTGTCACTCCTTCCAACTGAGTTCATATTGCCCTATAGGATAATGATGGCAAATAAGAATTCTATTCTAAACCTCTTAAAGCAGGATAAAAATAATTTTCGAAAGGAGTTGACGAGATGACACGGAATAAGATTTCAAAATGAGCAGGAGAAAATAATAACTGACAAAATGGGAAGTATTCAAGTCTTCTCAAACATCCTAGAGTAGAGACAATAATTTGATGACATTTGAACCAGACAGATCAGAAATAATTAAATTATTAAAATAAAATAGTGGACCAAATTATTTAAAATGTTTGACAAAATGGGCTCTATGATATTCCTGAGGAAGATTTTAAAATCAAAGAAAACAGACATAACGAGACCTCGACGTTAAAACGACTTGATCTTGATAAAAAAGAGTTCTATATAAAATCTTATATATTTTTTAAAATAAATCCTTAAAAATTTTTATTTAACCCCTTTTTCAGATCAATTAATTCACTTAAAAGCCGGTCAACATTCGATATGACGTTTCCTATAATGCAACAAGTAGCACATAAAATGTACATGATGGTCTCAAAAGGTGAAACCTGACCTAGACAAACCCGACCCCAGGGTCGAGCCCCACTAAGTCAAAAATACACATGATACAAATAGATCACAGTCTATTAGGGATAGCCATGTCTAAGTCCAGTTATGTTAGGTTTAACCTGGTGGAGTTAGGTATCTAGACTGTCAATGAAACGAGCGGACAACTCGAGTCGGCGAGGGACTGCTTTACCGATAGCAGGCTTTCCGGCCTCACTGTTGGTCCCTTTTCGTCCTAAGTCGTGGGTGACTACAGAATCCTTCCCAGGAGCGTTGCCGCATCTCTGGTATCTCAAGCTCGGGAGCGTATACCGCGTCTCCGAATATACAGTATCTCAGAAGACTCAGATGGGTGTGCAAGAGAAGACAATTTATATTGCAATTCAAACAATATCAAAGCGATAAACATGTAGGCAAAGAACACATTTAGGCCAACAATATACAATATCAAAATTAAATAAAGCCAATTAAGTCAATATAAAAGCTCGAATTCTAGTTGTGTCCCCAGCAGAGTCTCCATCTGTCACACCCCCGATTTTTCACCGCATCCGACCCCGCTAGGGAGTTGGTTTTGGAGAAAATGGGTTTTTCCAATTAAAGTGACATTTTGAAAAGGGATTACTTTACTTACAGAGTCGCCACTTGGAATTGAGTTTGGGTGTTCCAAGTCACCTTATTGAATCCCTATTCAAAAGAAAATGACTCTTTTAATTTTTATTTTTCGATCTGCGAACTAGAAATCCGGATAAGGAATTCTGTTGACCGAGGGGAAGGTGTTAGGCACCCCTCGAGTCCCGTGGTTCTAGCACGGTCGCTTTAATGACTTACGTCTGGCATAAATTAATCTCTTGGATATATAAATATTTATTAACCTAAAAGTTGTTTGCCTCCTGCTTTTAATTTATTTTGAAATTATTTATTATATTTATATGTGGCTTACCGATAGTAGTACTTTTCGGCCTCACCACAAATTTTGGCACGTTTCTCGCGCCTTTACGGCATTTATAAGTCGTCCCTATTTTCCTAATCTGAATATGCACCTAATGGATTTAAAACCTCCCCAACCCAATTCAATTGGCTTCAGATGGTAAATTAATTTAATTATGACGAATGGTCGGTAGCAGGGTTTTCCAACTTCATCGTCGCTTTTTCTTGTATATTAAAATTAATTATTTAGAGGTTAAGAATTTAATTCATTTTTATGAATTCACCCCCCTACAATGAATTTTTTTCCTCTTGTCTTTTCATACAATGGGTCTTGAATAAATTTATATTCCTCACCAGTAAATTGATTAAATTAGTAATAAATGCATTTAGCAATAACATATCTTCTTGCATTCCTAATTAAAGAAAAAGTCATATGCTCAAGTACATTTTCTCACAACTCAAATTACTATAGACATTTTATTGTCCAAATTAAATCAACTAATTTAATTAAGAGTACAAAAATTTACAAGACAAGATAAAAT
>NW_025864094.1:0-1408 GCF_002878395.1 Capsicum annuum
ATGCATTTTTTGTCTATTATTACTATGTCTGGATATGTTCTTACCTGGCCTGATATTCATTATTTTTTTTCTTTCATCTTTGTTTACTTTAACTAGATCTGAGTTCATGTTAACGTCTATATCATTCTGTTAGATAATGTTTATCAAGTATTTGTGTAAATCATCGCGGGATTGGTTTATGTCTTGATATTAGTAGTCTCGTTTTTTGTAAAGAAAAAAAAAAAGAAAACCTTTCTTTGAAAACCTTCAAATGATGTGTGTTTCTATTCAAATAGTGACTTTGTTAGTTTATTTAAAGTACAATAAGGGATGTTTTATTATTTTCTTCACTTTAAACTAGTTACCTGAAGCATGTGGTCATTCCCCCTTTAGAATAAGTTTTCTTTTATCAAGTCTTCCATGTTTAGGTTGCCTTTGTTAAATGTTTAGCCAATTTATAAGAAGTATAGTTAAGAAAAGGGTAGGATTTTGGGTACAAAGAAAAGTCACTATTATAATCTTATCACGTTTTTTTTTTTGTTTTGTTTGGTTAAGCTTTTCCCTCCCTCTTGCATTATTTTGTAAATCCAAAGATAAGTGGGAGTTCTCCATTTGCATGTGTTCCTGTAAATGAATTGCATTTTAAGTTATTATATTACAGGATGGTGGTACATCCTAGCAAATTTACAGTGATATATAATGCCAAAATAATTAGTTGAGATTCTAAAGTCAAGGGAATATACTATTTTAGTTGTGTATCTATGAATATGTTGTAATTAATGTCACACCCCTTTTTCGCCCCGCAGGGATCGAGGTCAAAGGGTTTTTTCAGTTAAAGTGACAGTTTTGGATAGGGATTAATTTAATTTATAGAATCGCCACTTGAAATTGAGTTATGGTGTTCCAAGTCACCTTTTTGAATCCCTAATCAAAAGGAAATGACTTTTTGTCATGGTCTGCGAAAATAAAAGACCGGGTAAGGAATTCTGTTGATCGAGGGAAAGGTGTGAGGCACCCCTCGAGTCCCGTGGTTCAAGCACGGTCGCTTTTATTGACTTATATTGACTTAAAACTATTTTGGTAGATTATGTTAAAACCTAAATTCGCTCATTTTTTATTATACTAAAACTTGTCTATTATCTTATATTAAATAAATCGGTGAAAGTTAATTAATTTTTTAAAAAATATTTATCAAAGTGCATTATTGCATCCTTGAATTTAAAATGTCTCGAAAAGATGCGTTTGCCGCATTCTTAATTGAGACGGATATTTTAAACATGACTAAAATTGGCCTAATATTAAAGACATTAATTTATTTCTTATAAACTCGTAAAAATTTATTTTTTATTTCAAAATACTACTTAAATTTCATAATAAATTGATAATATTTGATTTAAAATAATTAATTAATCAATTATTTTAAATAATT
>NW_025864095.1:0-1113 GCF_002878395.1 Capsicum annuum
GTTATTATACTTATGCCTAAGTTGTGCATGTGAGGTGTTCGATAAAACGTCTAAGAGACTAGAAATTAAGCCTTGTAGTTAAATTGTGATCTAATGACAAATTCATGCTACACCCTTATGAAAATAATGACTTCTATGATATTGTTATATGTTATGGTTGTTGATGAAATATTCGTGAAGCTAGGTCGATGGACGTCTGTCATGTTGTTATATGCACTCCCCTCCATGTATAAGACTTTGAGAACTATGAGTGTCACGAAATGACCTAGTTAATGAATTGTACCATGATAGTGTGAAATCCCTAAATAAGTGTGAACCTATGCATGTCTAGTGTTTGTTGAAGGCCCTTATTGAACAAGTGGAGATGTGATAGTAGTAAATTCCCCAATTATATGCCCTTTGACAAATGCTAAGATTATAATACATGCCAAGTGGTTAGCAAGTAAGTTATGAGATGATAGTATGAAGTTTCCCTAAGCCATGTGATACCCAAACATATGTGGAGACTAATATAGGTATGAAATAGTTGAGGTAAAAAGCTTATTGAATGGAGTATGATCTAATAGCATATTTTCCCTATGTTATTATATGATTATTATTCCGAGATGCTTAAAGCGACCCTTTGGTGATTGTGATGATGAATAGAGGCCTATGTTTCCTAAATGCTTGATGCAATGCCTTAAGGATTTTTGAGGGGGAAAGGATGTTATGACTCCTACTTAATTGGAGAAATGCTTGAATGCTTGTGTTGATGAATGAATGATTGTGATGATGAATGGATGATCGGATGATGTAAGCATGATTATGTTTCACTTTTATGTTATCGAGTCCTGGCGGTATTTATACCCAACAATAGAGATATTATCTAGAGCGAGTGTCAGTTTCGCAATAATTCCAATCGAACCACGATTCTCAAAACTCAGTGAACTACCAGACTCTGTATCCTCAGACAAGTGCAGAACATAAGAAAACTTTGTAATCTCAGAAATCTTTGTAATCACTGTATCGCTAGTAATCTAGCCTCAGTCCTGTAAATTAGCTTAGATCTAATAGTATTTAAATGATTCAATTCTAATCTCAGAAGTGATTTGAGTAATTTATTCAAGCTCTGTA
>NW_025864096.1:0-2247 GCF_002878395.1 Capsicum annuum
TAACAATATTTATGTGCATCTTTTATTCAGGTAACTCAAAACAGCTTGTAATAAGTCCCTTTGTTGGAATATTGTACGTTTTAGCTTAAAGAAGCCACTGCAGTTTGTTAGACTTAGATACATGTACCTTCATGGCTCCACCTATCAACCATAACATCCAGCTAAAGTTGATTCACTCCATGTACTTGTGTTAAAAGTTATTTTTTAAGTTTCCTTACTCCAATTTGTCATTGAAAGCTCACACATTTTATAATTTCTGCTCAACTAAATCTGAGACTCTTATCGAAGATGGCTAGAAGTACTAATGAAAACGGTCATAAAAGTTTTAGTTCACATAAACTCAGAAATAGTGTTATTGGCCATACGAGTATTCGAGGTAAGTTCTCATATCACAATATAATAAAATATCTAGTTGGAAAAAGATGGTTAGAAGTTCTACATTCGAGAGTATGATTTAATCAAAAGTGTTAAGGGTTACATTTGTTTAACTTTTAAGGTGGGGGGACAAATAAGTTACGAGATCAAATTTCCTTAACTACGTTGTACTATGAAAAGTTCATCAAAACATGGAGTAGAAACGAAGCCAACAATCAGATCATGCAAAAGTTCATAGAAGCAAGGGTCAAGAAAAGTGCTATACACAAGCCACACGAAATCCTCAACTAATAAATGAAACTTCAACAAACAGAGGCAGCATGCAGAAAGTTTCACTAACAACATTATAACATCAGCAAACTAATTAAAACATTAAAATCCTACAAATCACACTTGAATCACTTCAGTTAAAATTCTACTAAGACTGATTTGCTGAGAAGCAAAAGAGCAATTTTCCTTCAGTTGTCAATGCAGCAGTGACGCGACTTCAGAATCTTCATGGAGAAATTGACATGGATTCTAATTCTGCTCGAGCGTCTTACGGGGATGATGACTTCTTCTCCTCCACTTGCCTAAATTTCACAAGGAAAATATATAAGTAAGAGAATTGATACAAGTGAAATGACCGCCTTAGCTTTCGATGATATTATTCAAAGTCACTACGTGAAGAATCAAGCTTTGGTCCCATGGAGGGCACGGGATCATACTTGTAGGGGCTATTTTAAGCATGCCATCAAACAAACCCGTGTGTGGAAGAATGCTAGGAGCCTTGAAGACTAGAGGACTCACGGGTTTGGACCACATTTGATGGTTCACGATTTTGGCCCCTTTTATTAAGGTCATTTTGGTCACTTAACCTCAAGGTCATTTTGGTCTTTTATCCTTGTCTAAATGACACTCCATTGCCACCCACCTCATTAAGGGCATTGGAGTCATTTTATCTTTATTTTGTAATCTACTATATATAGTCTATTTTAGGTCATTTTTCTTTAGTTAATGAATGATGAACATTTGAAAGACTTATTCCCTCTTTGGAGAGTGCAACACCTTAGTATAGTTCTTAGTTAGGGCTTGGAAAAGCCAATATTGTTCTTTGCTTGGAAACGGTGGATCTTGAGGTGAGTGATTCCCTTGGCGGTCACTGTAAGAGTGTGGTGTTGTTGTTACATTAATTAGAGGTTTAGTGTTTGAATCACACTTTGTTCCTAAGTCTTGTAACAAATCTATATCTCACTATCTATCCTTTTATTTTTGTAATCTTGTTATTGTTTGTAGTGGACTGTTTTTGTGTCTTGTTGAATCCGAAATTTTGTGTTCTTGTTGTCATCTTGTTCTTCACGATTTGTGACTGTTTTGGGTGTTAAATGCACCTTTGTTTCTTGTATTCTTGTTGTATTTGTCGAATCCGAGTGAGGTCTCCATTTGGTCCACGATTTGTTGTGATTTGTGAACTGTTTTGAAGGGTGTATTGGACTGTTTTGTGGCTGTTTCATGTTCCTCTTGTTTGTCTTGTATCATTTGGTATCAAATCCATCTTTGATTTTGTTCTAACAAGATCAATTTTGGGCTTGAGACTTGAAAAATACACACACAAAAAAAAACTGTAAAGTGAAATTTTCAGAAAATAGCAATCTGTCCACTTTGTGTTCTTGGCCGAAAATTGTGTTCTTGTTGTGTCTTGGCCGAGATTTTTACTTGCCTTAAAGTGTTTCTAGCGTTAGTATTGTTCTTCACTAACACTTTGAGTCTATATCTTGATTTGAGCCTTTGTTGTTGATGTTGTTATTGTGAACTTGGACTTGGCCGATTGTTGTTGGTATTGTTGTTGTGGATTCAAGACTTGAACGTGTGATGTATTGTTGGTTCAAGTTT
>NW_025864097.1:0-1158 GCF_002878395.1 Capsicum annuum
ATAGCATACCAATTTGGCAACAAAATACCCCGTTCGCACTGTTTCGTCTGTTTGACCAATCAAATTGACTCTCCCATAAAAACGGGCAACACTAGGATGCTCTCTAGTCTCCATGGCACGTCTAGGTTGATTTTATGCCTATGGAACCCTTGAAACCTGGGCCCACGCCTAAAATGGTGTGCTATAACACATTGATTTTGCCCGAAAATGCCCTATTCACGCCGTTTTATCTATTTGACACTCCAAATGTCCCTGCACACACAAACAGGCAACACTAGGATGCTCCCCAGCCTTCCTCGCATTCCCAGGTTGATATTTGGACCATGGTACCATCGTTTTGCCCGTTTGACCAACAAAATGGCCCCGCCCATATAAACGAGAAACACTAGGATGCTTCCCAGCCACTCTGGCACCCCCTGGTTAATTTTTAGCCTATGGCACCCCCGAACGCCAGGATCACCCCCAAACCGTGGGTTATTGCACATCGATTTGACCCTAAAACATCTTGTTTACACCGTTTCCCCTGTATGTCCAACCAAATTTCCCCGCCAACACAAACAGGCAACACTAGGACGCTCCCTAGCCTCCCTAGCATATCTAAGTTGACTTTTTGCACATGGCACCCCCAGACCCAGGGCCTAACCCCGGAGCCGTGGGCTATAGCACACCGATTTAGCCCCAAAATGCCCCGTTAGCGCCATTTTTTCTGTTTGATCAACCAAATGGCCCCTCCAACATAAACGGGAAACTTTAGGACGCTCGCCAACCTCCATGTCGTACCCAGGTTGATTTTTGACCCACGGTACCCCTAGACTCCGAGCCCACCCTCGGAACCGAAGGCTATAGCATACCGATTTATCTAAAAAAGACCCCTTCTCACTATTTCGCATGTTTGACCAACCAAATGGCCCCGTCCACAAAATCGGGCAACACTAGGATGCTCCCCAAGATCCTTGGCGTGCCAAGTTCAATTTTTGGCCCACGGCACCACCGAACCTCGGGCCCACCCCCAGAACCGTGGGCTAAAGCATAATGATTTGGCCATAAAATGCCACATTCGTGCCATTTTGCCCGTTTGACCAACCAAGTGGCCCCACCCACACAAACGGGCAAGACTAGGATGCTCCCTAATCTCCCTAGCACACCCAGGTCAATTTT
>NW_025864099.1:0-3574 GCF_002878395.1 Capsicum annuum
CTTTATCATGAATCCATTGATTCTATATGACTTACTACTACTCACCCTTTCGCACTTTATTCGTACATAGGGTGGGGTGGAGGGGACACCAAAGGCCTCTGCCCTTCCATATCGGGAAGGATTTGGAATGGAATAATATCGATTCATACAGAAGAAAGGGAGGACTGCAAATCATTTTTCCCCCTTCAAATCCGAGTGTCGCCTGTGTTTTGAGGGCTCTAGTATGTGGCCATTCACTCCAAAACCTAAAAAAAGAATCCTGGGCGGTGATATTATATGGATAATAACTAGGGGTGGTGTGTCTGCTTTTCCGGCTCATGGGAAAAGGGTGAATTAAACACCGAAGTTTTTCAAATTCGATTTTTTCAATATGTGCCTAATTAATGGTTGAATGCCATGTTTGGTATTCCAATGCATACACCATATGGCTTAAAATCTCATATAAAAAAACCCTAGCATTCAAATTCAAAGATGTCATAAAAGAAGAAGGAGAAGTCAAATCATTCATGGGGAAACTGGGAAAATTAGCTAATAGAGACGCGATAAACTTTTCAAAGCTCAACGGAGGAAGAAGAGTAAATCACTTAGAGGGTTGAGGCAATGAAGACGATGAGAAAATAAAACTAAAAGTATGTACTTGGAGTGTGGAGTCGACAGTTGAAGCTGGTCAGAAGCTGGAATTGAAACCACCGCTGGTCATTGCAGCGTGGAGTCTGGACGATGAGTTCTGAGGGAATAAATTAGGAGTAAAATAGGAAAACGGGCATGGGTTGGGTTACTTAGATAGGTAATTTCTAGGCCTAAAATCTGAGTAGTTTAAGTTTTTGACTTTCAATATAAGTTCGGTTCTTCGGTTAAACCGAACAATCGGAAACCCATAACCAATAACCGAACCGAATATCGAATTTTTAGAGAGTTTAAAATCGTAACCGAACCGAGAAACCAAATTAATTCGGTTCGGTTCGGTCTGGTATTTTGTTTATTCAATGTTTATGTCCATTCCTAATAATAATACTTTGCAAGGGTTAAAAGGGGGATACAAAATAAGGATAGGGAAGATATATCAACAACAACTACAAACCCAGTATAATTCCACAAGTGAGGTCTAGGAGGGTAGCATGTACACATACCTTACCCCTACCTTGTGGAATGGAGAGGTCGTTTCTAGTAGACCCTCAACTCAAGTAAAAACATTACAACGCAGTTCTATAAAGGAAAACAACGAGAGCGAAGAAGTCAAGACAAAATGCTAAAGAAATTATGACCAAGCACACTAAAAAGGAGCAATCACTAAAACAAAATACTACGATAATCACAGTGCAAGAAACATCAAATAGTCACCGAAATAGAACAACAAGAAACTCTCAAAGTGCAAACATGATCTCAAAATGATTTGTGATCACGTTAATTGGATGCTTCTAGATATTTATAGGAATCACGTCAATTGGATGCTTCTAGATATTTATAGGGAGAAAAAGGACAAGATAGAGCAGACTGATAACTGTTGCATCAATCATGAAGTTCCCAGTTCTAATTTGTGGGAGTTTTGCACACTTCTTTGAAAGATAAAAGGGGCAAAAGTAAGATCCAGTCTTCCTTGTTGTCCATCCTAGTGAAGAAGCATTCAGTAAAATGATGAACAAACCAGTGACAAGGGACTACTTGAAAATGGACTAAGTAAGTTTTAGACTTGACAGCATATATAGCCAATTTGTTGTTGCAATACGGCTCAACTACAATAATTGAAACAAACAAGTGGCACATAAATGAATATCTTTCAGGAATCAACCACTATCTGAAGTAAGGATTATCAGAAGAAGCGTGAATTGTCGTGAATTATCTCTACGGAAAAGGCAAATATTGTATAGATTGAAAAGGTACTTATGATGTCAACTCCAATAGTTGACCAAGTCTACTTTTGTTATCTTTCTAGAAAGACAGCCCCCTTCTGCAACCCAATAATAGAAAGAATGAAAAAAAAAAAAAGTTGGGAAGTTGGTGAAAAAAATCTTATATGAACGAGGACATAATACTAATAAACGATTACTTCATCAATTATACACACATACTTAATTTCCCTCGACTCTGTCCCTACCATTGTAGCACAAAAATTAGATAACACGAAGGATTTTAGTGTGAAGGTGAACCAGACGAGGAAATCTCACCTTCATGAATTGGACGGTAACCACATCTCTTATGAAGATGAGGAACTTGCGTGTAAAAGATGCGGGTAAGGGCTTAGCAGGGAAATGGGTTTAAAAATCTGAAACCAACAAGCAAGCACTTTGGAGTAGGTTATAGAAGAGAAATATAGGACGAAAATGTAGAACCAACAACCAAGCATTTTGGAAAAGGTTGTAGAAGAGAAATATGAGGGAGTCAATTCATGTACTTCACCATTTTTTGGGTCCTTATTTACTTTCCCCAGTTCAGGGTACGGGTTCTTTCTCTATGTTGAAAGTCCCGGTGTGAACTCCCTACTGATCCGACTCCAGCTGATTATCGAGAAGTCAATTCTCTCTCTCAATCTCGATCTACTTTACCAAGAAGAGCTACGAACCGAAAAGGTAGACGGTCTCATCATAGCATTTTGACATTTTGTCTTACGGGGGGAGGCCAATGGAGAGTTACTATGAAGATACAAGGGCATTCTATGACGTAGGGTAAAGCAAAGTCGGTTGGAAAAGGTAAAAGAACAGCACCCAAGAGTGACATAATGGAGGAGATCAAGACTCTAGTCCTAGTTAGGACAAGAAAAACTAGGTAACTATTTCAATCTGTCAAAACCTTGGAGGGCAAAAATACCCTGCAAGTTAAGACACATGCAAGCCAATCTAGACACTAAGTTTTCAACAGCAACAACATACGCGGTGTAATCCCACAGAAGGGGTCCTGTCAAATTCTACGAATGTAAGCTTTAAATGGCAAACTACTACGAATATAATCCACTTCTAGGACACTTATAACTATGTGAGCTCTCCCACACCCGGCTCTTATGGGTTAGTGGTACAACTTCTTCTTTCAATGTTCATCCTTCATGAAGGAACTAAAATACATTCTACAACACAAGAGATTTCTTTAACAGCAGGCAAACTATCATATCAATCCACTAGATCTTTTTGTTGCAAATAACCAACTCTAAAATTTCCCATTATTGTCAAATTAGTGACAAGAGCTAACTCCACTGACTTAAGAGGCTCTATTACCAAAAAACATAAAACTATTTTCCCTGGCCATGTGGTCAGCAGTTCAATAGGTAGACAACTGTGTAACCAAATGTAGTAAGTAATAGAAATGAAATAAACCTCTCATTTGAGCGCCAAATGGGACCAGCATTATCCATTATAACCTTTAGGAGCTCCAATGATAGTACTTTCCCCCTTAACAAAATATTGTCATCTGCATGCTCTTGTGATGAAAACTTCATAGACAGCTTGCACAAATTCTTGAAGAGCATGAACCCGTCCTCTCTAATCTTACTGTAACCACTCAGATCAGCTCCTTCACTCGGTTCCCCGTCAATGGGGTCACCCTTCTTTTCACTGTTGTCATTCTCCAACTGCAAACACAACTT
>NW_025864100.1:0-1387 GCF_002878395.1 Capsicum annuum
CACCTCGGGAGTGTTGTGTGATAAGAAGGTGCCTCCTAAGCTTAAAGGAAAATTCTATAGAGTGGCAGTCCGTCCGACCATGTTGTATGGAGCAGAGTATTTGGCCAGTCAAGAACTCCCACATTCAAAAATTAAAGGTGGTGTAAATGAGAATGTTGCGTTGGATGTATGGACTTACTAGAGGGGATAAAGTTAGGAATGAGATTATCCGAGAGAAGGTGGGAGTGGCTTCGGTGGAGGACAAAATGCGAGAAGTGGGGCTGAGATGGTTTGGGCATGTGATAAGGAGGGACACGGATGCCCTAATTCGTAGGTGTGAGAGGCTAGATTTGGATGGTTTCAGGAGGGGTAGAGATAGACCGAAAAAATACTGGAGAGAGGTGATTATACATGACATAGAGCAGTTATAGCTTACTGAGGACATGACCCTAGATAGAAAGGTGTGGAGGCTGCGTATAAGGGTAGAAGGCTAATGTGTGAGGGTGAGTCGTAGCTAGTAGTTGGGAGAGCTTTTGTGGAGCTGGGTTAGTAATCCTAGGACTGTGTCCATAGGTAGAAGTGGCTAGTTAGGAGAGTTTGGTTAGGTGGGTGTCTTTATGGTGAGGTTGGGGGCTTTGGAAGTGGGAAAAGAGACATGAGATTGGATTGCTACTTGCACCATTCAACAAATGCATAATAAAGTGCATTAGTGTTTTTATGTTAAAATATAAGGATGATTTTAGTATAAACACAAATATAAGGGTCTATTTTGAACATTTAGAAAAGTAAAATTTACAATTAATCCCTCCCCTTTTCTCAACCAGTGTTCAATTTGGCAGGAACAAAAATGAGTTAATTGGGGATCTAGTCTGCCAACGACAACGTTCAAGGCGTCGTTGACGTACTCACTTCCATTCGATGGAAAAAACAACAGGTTCATTCTGTACTTTCTCTTTCCCAACAAAATACGTGACACCGTTGAAATTTTAAAAGTCAATCAAGGTTTTCTTTGATCAAACTTTTCTTTTATATAGCTTGCAAGTTTTTAAAATTATTAATTATTGTGATTTATATCCGAGTTCACAATCAAAGTTTAGAAACTCAACCGTGCCACATAAATTCGGACAGAGTGATTACTAAATTTTCAATTCAATATAACACTAATTTTTCTCATGCTTCTTAGGATGCAGTTTTTCAGATATCGAAACACAGCATAATGTTAATTGTTGAGGAACTGCTTGTCTTCATGCCAAAGTTTACTTGCAACAAGAGATTCTGAATTTTAGTGAATTGTTAAAAATACATCTAAAGTATCTCGATTTCATATCTGAATTTCATATCAGCAACTATCTGTCAGGACACAGCTTGGTTATTATGGTCATCATTTAGGTAGAAAAAGTAAAAAGTC
>NW_025864101.1:0-2009 GCF_002878395.1 Capsicum annuum
AACAAGATCTAACACTAGAAACACACAAAAATCAAGTTTTTTGAAAAACCTAAAAACGTGAACAGTAATTTTTTTTTTTTCAAGATAACAATCCCAAGATTGATTTTGTTGGAACAAAATCAAACCTTGCTTTGATACCTAATGATACGGAACAAACAAGGAAACACGAAATCACACTCCAAAACAGTCCACAAATCACAACAAATCGTGGACCAAATGGGGACCTCTCTCGGATTCACTATCTAGAATAAGAAAGAAGAGGATACAAGGTGTTAATACACCAAAACAACCAGCCAACAACAAGTTTAGCAACACAAGATGAAGCTCCACAATATTACAATGGCAACAAGAACAAACGGGTTACATTAACAACACAAGAAGCCGAAACTAAAACAAGATACAAGATAGGTAGTTAGACAAGTGTTGATGTAGTCTTAACAACCCAAGAGCATATTCTACTCTTGGACCTTTAAAACTTCACACAAAAAACACCTAACTCTTACAATTGACACAAGAGAGGCTTCCACCACCCAAGCACCACCGTATCAAGCAAAATGCAACACACAAGAGAATCCACCCTTATGTTAGCCCTAGTTTCAATTGGACTCTCTCTCACTCTAAGAGAAGTATTCTTCAATAATAATGATCAACTAAAGAAATAAACCCTACAATGTTTTATTTATACTACATTACAATAATAGACAAAATGACAAAAGGACCCTTTAGTGACTAGTCTTCAAAAATACTCAAAAGTGTCATGATCATTATCATACTTGTATCAATATACATATATGCAAACGAAATAAACATATACATATATGTTTATTATTTGTATATCTATTGTTTGCATATCTTTATATACAAATTTGAATGTTTTACATAATAACAAATTTGAATGTATATGCATATATGCACTCTAAAACTGTATATATCTACATATGCATTATTCTTCAAAATATATATGTGAAAGTTAATTGTATATACATATATGTAAATTGTATATACATACATCAAAAATACAAACTGTAGATACATACATACACTCTAACTCTGTATATATATGCATGTATTATTCTACAAAAAAAAAGTACACGTATCTATATATATTGAAACAAAAATGTATATTGACCAACAATTCTGTTTCATGAGAATATATACAAAAAGACCTCGCAATCATTGTCAACTTCATTACTCCCTCTTTTAGATTTAGATACCTTAAAATATTTTTTTCTTTCCGCATTGCTAGAAGATGCAAAATTCTTTCCTTTTTTTTTTTTTGATAAATCATCCATAAAAAGAATGGGTAAGTGACTTAAATAATATATAAAAATTTATATTATAAATTAAAATCTGCAAAAAAAAATAATTATAAAAACGGGGGAGTGCTTCCCCTTTTTTATTTTTTTTTTGTAAAATATATGAACAACGAAGAAATTTAACGACTAACTGACATAATATATAAAAATTAAAAAAAATTAAATCTAATGTCAATAAATATCCTAAACTGATTTTCTGTGGTGAAAAATTCACAAAAATGATTTATCACAGAGAAATCAAGGATTATATTTTGTGATATTAGAGTGACTTTGAGAGAAAAATAAAGAGAAAAAAATTGAAGAAGATCTCTTGAATAATCATGTATCATGATGTTGCCAATGTTGTCGTTTCTTTAATTTAAAATCAAGGATATTAGAGTAATTTTGAGAGAAAAATAAGGAAAAAATAGTTGAAGAAGATATCATAAAAAATCTTGTGTTTTGATATTCCATGGTCGCCTTTTTTTGAGTCAATAGGATAGAGAGAGAATAAAAAAAAATACCAAAAATAAATATATGAGGGAAAAAATTGATATATACAAATCGGACCCACAAAAAAATTAATTTTTAACTACTAAATAACTATGAATTGTAGTTTTTTAAAACATGAACCATATCATGTAATTTATATATTGTTTTCTCTTTAGAAAACAAATTCAAAACAGCATTTGGTTTAACTTTTCATACACAAAC
>NW_025864102.1:0-1150 GCF_002878395.1 Capsicum annuum
CCAATATAAGTTTTTTTTGGGTAAGAACAAAGCTAATATAAATTTATACATGAACACTTATGCTCTATCAGGAAAGAACCATAATTTTTGTTGACTAAATGTGCATCTATGAGCTAATGCAGTCAAACACAGTTGCATATGATGAAGGCAGGGATCTTGAGTTAAATAAAGAACTGTTTCTTGGTGATGCTCTTTCTGATCTCCCTTCGGTATGTATGAGATATTTAAGATATTTACAGGCACTTCCAATACAAAATACTGTAGCCTTATTTATCCATTAATACAGGAAGGTGGTGTCGATATCAAATAGACGTTATTCTTCTTGTGCTGTTCATGGCAAAGGGCAGTAGTGTTTGCTTTATTATATAACTGAGGAAAATGTCGCCGCGGCCTCGCCACTGTCACTTTCTCTCATCCTCTTAACATTGTCCGTACCAGGTTCTAAGGTAGTGCTATAGCAAAATGAATATGATGTCATATTGTTGGTTTGTAGCGGAGCTTAATTTGTTGTAAATGTTGATTGTAGTTTATGATGGAAGAATCTCCAATGTCCCTGCTTATAGGAATACTCCTCACGCTTTATTTATCATTGCTCGAAGTGAGGTTTGTTTTTCTGAAGCTTTTCAGTTTCTGCAAATATTATTGAAGCTTGTTCGAAAAAGAAGTTTCTTTTCAATTCATATAAGTGGTAGCTCTGGTAAAAGACAATTCGTATTCAAATATGTTTTATGAATCTTGAGTCTGTTTAGTTCATATAATAAGTCTATTATATGCAGTCTTACCTTGCATCTTTGTAAGAGGTTGTTTTTACGGCTTGAACTGTGATCTCATTGTCACATGCAACAACTTTACTTCTGCATAGGTTACAATGTTGAACAAATAGGATCTATTTTCTATCGGGGAAGATTGCACCTTGTTAAATAATGTCGAGTAAATAGAAGGCTTGAGCAATATCTTTTTGGCATGTCCTATAATCTGTAAGTCCTTAGTGGAGTAGTAGGTTAAGAAGAGATATGTAGAATCTGTAAGTCCTTACTGGAGTATTAGGTTAAGAAGAGATATGTAGCATGCACATGGTCAAGATGCTGATAAATTTACCACAACCAATATAAGTTTTTTTTGGGTAAGAACAAAGCTAATATAAATTTAT
>NW_025864103.1:0-2410 GCF_002878395.1 Capsicum annuum
ATTAGTGAATATACCATTCTCAGAGGGATTCCATATGGGGTAGTCAAATGCGTTGTTATTACGAATTCCAACATTATAAATCAGGTTCACAATGTAATTAGGAATAACCGTACTTAAATTTTCAAAGTTCTAGGTACCATTCTGAATAAAAGAGTTGATAAGAATTTTAAGAGACTTACCTGGGCCCTGTCACAGCTTGGCCAAGGCACCTAAACATATCCAATTGTCCCACAAAAAGCTGGAATTTCCTGCTTGAACTTTCCATATAATGTGAGGTTCGGCTTGCGCTTTGATCTTCATCAGGCTTTTCCAAGTGTGTCAGTCAGCTGACGTAGGAACTTTGCTCACTGGATGTGATCTCTTGCAATATTTCTTCATTAAAATATCAGCCCAAAGAAATGGTTGGGTCCTGAACTTCCACCATCTTTTAAGTATCAATGAATTGGAGATATCATGAATGCTTCTTATTCCAACGCCCCCTTCATCTTTCGGGAAACATAGATTTTCCCACTTACTCCAATGATACTTATTTTTAGCATCACTAGTTCCCCAAAGAAAATTAGCAAATGCATCTCGATAAGGCTGATGGTACCCTTAGGCAGGTTGAGGGCAGAGAGAGTATAAATAGGTATGGATTGTAAGACATGCTTAATAAGTGTAATTTTTCCACCATCAGAAAGCATGCTACTTTGCCATCCATTTAGTCTCTTAACAATTTTTGCAAGCATAATATCAAAATAGCTGAGATTTTTCTTTCCACTATATATTGGACAACCCAAATAATTGAAAGGAAATTTTTCATCCATATAACTAGTCATTCTTCTCATTGTGTTAATGCTATGAGGAGAAGTATTTAAAGCGGTTATGAAAAAGCTTTTCTCATTATTCATTTTTGACATGAGGCTTTTTCGTACCTCCTGATTTGATGCTTAATGAGTTTGATCGTCTTGTTGTTACCACCTCTAAAAATCACTATATCATCAGCGTAAGCTAGATGCTTAATGATACGGCCATTTTGTTCAACATTGTAGATAAAAGCTCAGAGCCAATAATGAAGAGAGAAGGAGAGAGGGGATCACCTTGTTTAAGGCCATGGGAGGAGCTAAAAAACCCCACCCTAGTTCCATTAATGAGAATGGAATACCTGCATTGGCAATAATTCTCCAAATCATATCCAGCCAAATACCAGAAAAACCGAACCTCTTCATAACACTCATTAAAAATTCCATGACATTTTATCATATGGCTTGGCCATATCAAGCTTCATTATTAGATTGCCGCCTTTATTGTATTGCTTAATACTCTGAGCAATCTCTTGAGTAAGTAAAATATTATCAGTAATTAATCTGCTTTTAACAAAACCACTTTGATTATCAAAGATTATCCTACCCAACAGGGGATTAAGCCTATTAGCAAGAATTTTGGAAATAATTTTACAAGTGAAATTACTCAAACTAATAGATCTAAGTTCAGAAAAATTAGATGGCGAATCTATTTTCGGAATAAGAATCAGGCAAGTATGTGAATAAAACGTAGACAAGTTCTTCCCCCTAAAGAAATCCTGAACAGAGTTCTTAATATCGTTTTGAATAATATCCCAGCAACTATGAAAAAACATACCAGAATATCCATCAGGCCTGCAGCACTTGCCGTACTCATACTGAGTTCATCGAAAGTTGTATGGTTTGTTGTTGCTGAGAATTGAGATAAGAAAACAAAAGACATAGTTTCGGTCGTCAGGTAACAAGATTCTTAATCTTTCATTTCGTTTAAACAAAGTTGTTACTTTTCTCTTCTTCTTCATTATTTAAATGTATTATTACTATTTTTTTTTGTAATGGGTTTTTGATTTACTGATGAGAGGTTAATGAAAATTGGATTTCGGTAGAACAATTTGTTAAGTACTTTGAGAGGTATGGAGAGATAATAGACTTGGTGATTATGAAAAATAGGCATACAGGTAGACCCAGAGGTTCTGGGTTCATCACTTATGCAGATCCAACCGCTGTAGACACTGTTATAGCCAAAAACCATATTATCAATGACAAACTTATAGACACTATTATAGCCCAAAACCATATTATCAATGACAAACAAGGGAGTAGTTCAGCTTTTGCTTTTGTGTACCTCCTCCTTTCATGTTCAATTGATGTTGAATTGGAGTTGTGAGATATTATAAAAATATGCTCAACTTTGTTGACTACCTGTAATATATATACACACTTTAGTTAGTCATGCTTTAGGTAGAGGGTCTATGGGAAACAACCTCTCTATCTCTAAGTAGGGGTAACGTATGTATATGGGATTACAATGGGAATATTGTTGTTGTAGTTTAGTTAGTCATGTTCTAAGCTGAGTGACTATTGTAAGCAAACGCTCTATCTCTATCGCTTTCTCATCTGATACTGAA
>NW_025864104.1:0-2932 GCF_002878395.1 Capsicum annuum
TAATACATCTAGAGACGGAAGATACAATAGTGTGATTTTCTAGCAAACCCATTTCTCAATCAATCGAAAATCCATTATTCCTTAATCTAAAAACATCGTTAATCTTTGATTTTGTTACTTTGTTCTTCTTCTTCTTCCTTTTAAATCAATTACCCAGATGAGCTTTGAGTTGTGTTGTATTAGCAAAAAGGGGCAGAGGGGGGCTAGGCCTGACCTTGATACAACACACAACCATTAGTGATATCAATCATAAGTGATATCACCCCACCAGAAGGCATAAACAATTATATTGCCTTCTGGTACATATACAAATCTATGCTAGCTAACAAAGAAGTTGGATTTGTCATATTTACATCTAAGACTTGGCATCATCCATTTGTTTAATTGGATGAAGCCTCTAGCCTGTCTAGGAAGATGAGAAAGGGACTGAGTTATTAGAATCTGCGTAGAGGTGGAAGCCAATTTGGCTAACCAGTCAGCAACTTGATTCCCCTCCCGAAAACAGTGAGTTACTTGAATCCCAATTTTATTCTTGATACTTTAGATGTTGTCCACAACTTGTTTCAGCTTCATATTAGTGACAAGATTGTTGTTCAGCATGTTCGTTATGATCGTGGAGTCTAGCTCGAGAGTTAAATTAGTGTATCCTTGATATTCACACCATTTCACTCCAAACTCGGCTGCCAACGCTTTTGCCATATTACTGCTACTACAACTGACAGAAATAGAAAATGCCATAACCATATCGCCTCGACTATTCCATACAATTCCACCAATACTAGCCTTACCACTTTTATATAAGTAACTACCGTCTGTAGTGATTTTAATTCAGTCAGCTTGAGGGAAGCTCCAAGTAACCTGATGTAACTTTTGAAATGGCCTGAGTTTCTTTATTGTGAGACACAGAGTTGGCCAGTGATTGATATCTTGCAAGTCTTTAAAATATTTCATCATTACAGATTTGATAAGACTAAAAGCTTGATAAATCATCTTACTGTAGCAGAAGTGTCTTTGGCCTCAAAATTTAGAAGAACACCATTGTTTCCAAATTTCCCAACAAATTATACTAGGAGTGATATTCAATAAAATTTTATGGATATCATTCTCTGGTCTTACACTCCACCAAGTGTTAAATTCCAAGGGGATATCCTATGCTATTCCATAAGTGCTTTGCTGCTTCACCTTGACCAAAAACATGATGCATAGTATCATTTTGTCCAATCCTACAACAAAAACAATCACTTTGTGAGTTAATATTGATTTTAATGATGACGTCATTAAAAGGTAATCTCCTTTTATTAAAAAAATTTGAGGTTGAACTTTCGCTTTGATCTTCATCAGGCTTTTCCAAGTTTGTGAGTCAGCTGTCGTAGGAACTTTGCTCACTGGATGTGATCTCTTGCAATATTTCTTCATTAAAAAATCAGCCCAAAGATATGGTTGAGTCCTGAACCTCCTCCATCTTTTAAGTATCAATGAATTGGAGATATCATGCATCCTTCTTATTCCAACGCCACATTCTTCTTTCAGGAAACATAGATTTTCCCACTTACTCCAATGATACTTATTTTTACCATCACTAGTTCCAAAAAGAAAATTAGCAAAATGCATCTCGATAAGGCAGATGGTACCCTTAGGCGGGTTGAGGGCAGAGAGAGTATAAATAGGTATGGATTGCAGGACATGCTTAGTAAGTGTAATTTTTCCACCATCAGAAAGCATGCTACTTCGCCATCCATTTAGTCTCTTAACAATTTTTGCAAGCATACTATCAAAATAGCTGAGATTTTTCTTTCCACTATATATTGGACAACCCAAATAATTGAAAGGAAATTTTTTATCCATATAACAAGTCATTCTTCTCATTCTGTTAATCCTATAAGGAGAATTATTTGTAGCGGTTATGAAAAAGCTCATCATTATTCACTTTTTGACTAGAGGCTTTTTTGTACCTCCTGATTTGATGCTTAATGAGTTTGATCGTCTTGTTGTTACCACCTCTAAAAATCACTATATCATCAGCGTAAGGTAGACGCTGAATGATACGGCCATTGTGATTCATGCTGAAAGGAGTAAAATTTACATCGGAGTTGAGATTGTTCAACATTGTAGATAAAAGCTTAGAGCCAATAATGAAGAGAGAAGGAAAGAGGGGATCACCTTGTTTAAGGCCATGGGAGGAGCTAAAAAACCCCACCCTAGTTCCATTAATGAGAATGGAATACCTGCATTAGCAATAATCCTCCAAATCATATCCAGCCAAATACCAGAAAAATCGAACCTCTTCATAACACTCATTAAAAAATTTCATGACATTTTATCATATGCCTTGGCCATATCAAGCTTCATTATTAGATTGCCGCCTTTATTGTATTGCTTAATACTCTGAGCAATCTCTTGAGTAAGTAAAATATTATCAGTAATTAATCTACCTTTAACAAAACCACTTTGATGATCAGAGATTATCCTACCCAACAAGGGATTAAGCCTATTAGTAAGAATTTTGGAAATAATTTTACAAGTGAAATTACTCAAACTAATAGGTCTAAGTTCAGAAAAATTAGATAGCGATTCTATTTTAGGAATAAGAATCAGGCAAGTATGTAAACAAAACATAGACAAGTTCTTCCCCCTAAAGAAATCCTGAACATAGTTCTTAATATCGTTTTGAATAATATCCCAGCAACTATGAAAAAATATACCAGAATATCCATCAGGCCCTGCAGCACTTGCCGCACTCATACTGAGTTCATCGGAAGTTGTACGATTTGTTGTTGCTGAGAATTGAAATAAGAACACAAAAGACATAGTTTCGGTCGTCAGGTAACAAGATTCTTAATCCTTCATTTCATTTAAACAAAGTTGTTACTTTGCTCTTCTTCTTCATGTTTTAATGTATTATTACTATTTATTTTTTTTTGTAGTGGGTTTT
>NW_025864105.1:0-3294 GCF_002878395.1 Capsicum annuum
TGTGTAGGTGCTCACGATATGGATTATGTAGAAGCTCAGGAAAATTACGGTATAGAAGAAGAAAATGAAGTAGATGCGGTTAATTTAGATGAAGATGATGAAAATATTGGTGAGACACCCGCAGTAGGAAATGCTAACGTTAGATCTGAATCGGTTAATCTCCCTCCCCGTCCTCCCCGTGCCCCAAGATCTCGTAAAACAACTAGTATTGCATGACAATTTTTTGAACGTATATCAGCTATTGAAGTACAATGGAATATTTATCAACAAATATATAAGCATAAAAGAGGAGGCAAACAAGGGGGTACGGGTACGTTAATGAGACATATAAGTGATTATGACGATAGAAAGTTAAAAATTGCACAAGGCGGTGCGGATGTTGGTGGGCCAACACAAACTAGAATGGACCCAGCAACCGGTCAGCTAATGAAGAAGTATAATAAATTGAGGGACCGGGAAGAAATAGCAAAAATGATAGCTGTGGGTTGTTTGTCATTTAGTTTTTCTTCTTCTGATGCCTTTATTCATTATATTCAAGCAATTTATAATCCTATGTTTAATGGTATTCCTAGAAGTACTTGTATGACCGATATTTTTAGACTTTATTCACAATATTATTTTTATTTATCAACATTGTTAAAAAATATTCAATGTAGAATGTCCCTAACTTCTAATCTTGATCGTGCTATAAATAAAAATGATTATTTAACTATTACTTGTCACTGGATAGATAGTAATTTTGTTATGGAAAAACGTATTCTTGTTTTTTTATATGATGAAAATCGTAAACATACTGGAGATTTTATTGTTGATTCGATTGCTAAAGTTGCAGAATTTTACGGTATTGAAAATAAAATCTTATGTATTGCTTTTGATAATGCTTCTAACAACAAAACTGCTATAACAAAGTTAAAATCTAAGCTATCTTCGTCGTTACCTAAAATTTTTTATGTTAAGCGTGCTTGTCATATATATAATTTAATTGTAAGAGATGGTCTTGAGTTTTTTGAGTTTTATATTGAAAAAATTCGGCTTGCCATTGGTTTTATTCAAGGAAATAATCGTAGAAAAAGAATTAGAGACTTTAAACTTAAATGTGAATAAAATGGACTTGCACCGATATTGATGCCCGAAGAATGTGATACTAGATGGAATGCTACGTATGATTTTTTTAAAACTTGTTATAAATATAGAGTTCCTATTACACTATCTTTTAACCAACAGTGTGATTCGTTTGCTGATTCTGCCCACTGCATGCTACGTGATTCTGATTGGATTGTAATTAATGATCTTGTTAAGTTTTTGAAAAAAAATTATATAGCTATGGTTGAATTTTTCGATGCTTATTATCCTACTGTTTGTAATATTTTGGCATATATAGCCGATATTTTTGATTTGCTCAAAGAATATAAAAATAAAGAAGGTTACAAAGAAGTTATTGGTGCCATGTTTGCTAAATTTAAAAAATATTTTTTTTCGATTCTCCCTATTTACTTGATTGGTGCTATGCTAAATCCGTGCATGAAATATACTACTATGTGCCACTTTAGTACTCTTATTTATGCTAACTTAGAGATAAATACTCACAATGATATTGATGATGAAGAACAAGAACAACCTGATTAGTGGACAGCTATGACCGATGCGAACGCTTACATAGATAAATTATATAACCATTATGCTGATTTAGTTGATTTTGCTGTGCCGACAAATATCACTCCAACTGTCGTTCCTCTTCCTCCCGAGGAGTCATCATCTTCTAAAAGACCGGGACATAGTGATTTTCCTAATTACTTTTATGATTTACCATATTGGAACAGTGTTGCGGCGAGAGCTTACACAACAACTTATCGGGAAGGGCTGAAGTATTATCTCCGAACGCCGTTAGAGGATCGCAGATGATGGATCAACGTGTTGGATTGGAGGAGGAATAATGAAGCACAATATCCTATGCTTTCAAGATTAGCTAGAGATATCTTGAATGTCCAATGTCAACCGTTGCATTGGAGAGCACTTTTATTTAGGGACGATAGTAGCTTGGAGACAACCGACATTCATTGAGAAGTAATGCAATGAATGTTCTAGTTTGCCTTAGAGATTGGATTAGAGCGGAATAAAGAAATCAAGGAATGGAAGGGAGCCGAACGACGAGCAGAGACTTGAAGAAATTATTACTTCATGGGAGAATTCAGCAGAATCAAGTCCAATGCATAATTTTGCCTCTGTTGATTTTGACTATCATATGCAAGTTTCCGTTAATATTAACATGAATTAGTTGAAAAAAATGATGCAAAATTTGTAGATTTTTCATCCATGTAAATTATAAATTTTGGATCATTTTGCAATCAATAAAATTCAACATTCATTCACTCTTTAATCTTTACTTTATAATTTTTTTTCATTTAATGATTTAAATTGAATTTCTAGTTTAAATTAAATACTAAGTTTTAATACATTACTAATTTACTATAAATATTATTAATTTATTATATTAAGCAGCATATGTTTTATTTAAAGAAGTACATATATTTATATGTGTACGTATATATTGAATGGTATGTATATATGTGTATATATTTTCTAAAGTAATATATATTTAATGTATACATGTGTATATGTTTTACAAATTAGTATATAACTATATATACAGTGTGTGTATATATTGTAGAATATTTTATTTAAAATAGTATGTATATATTAAATGGTACGTATATATGTGTATATATCTTCTATGGACGTATATGTTTAACATATACATGCGTATATGTTTTATAAATTAGTATATAACTATATATATAGTGTGTGTATATATTGTAGTATATATATTGTAGTATATTTTATTTAAAGTAGAATGTATATATTGAATGGTACGTATATATGTGTATATATTTTCTATAGGCGTATATATTTAACGTATACATGTGTATATGTTTTATAAATTAGTATATAACTATATACATAGTGTGTGTATATATTGTAGTATATTTTATTTAAAGTAGTATGTATATATTGAATGGTACGTATATATGTGTATATATCTTCTATAGACGTATATAATTAACGTATACATGTGTATACATATACACTATATACACTATATACTTTATATGTGTACGTATATATTGAATGGTACGTATATATGCATACATGTGTATACATATACACTATATATTTTATATGTGTACGTATATATTGAATGTTACGTATATATGTGTATATATTTTCTAAAGTAGTATATATTTAACGTATACATGTGTATATGTTTTATAAATTAGTATATAACTATATATATAG
>NW_025864106.1:0-1048 GCF_002878395.1 Capsicum annuum
GGATACTTAGACTTTATGTCCTCTTTTTTTTCCTCCCAAGTAGCCTCTTCCACCATGTGGTTCCACCATAGAACCTTACTCGAGGTCACATCCTTGGTCCGCAACCGACAAATATGTAGGTCTAAGATCTCAACTGGGATCTCTTCATAAGACAGAAAATTCGAGATACCCAATCCTTCCAAAGAAACAATCGATGAAGGATCACCTATACACTTTATCAACATAGAGACATGGACTACCGAATGAATAGAGCTCAAACTAGAAAGCAACTACAACTCATATGCAATATTACTAACCCTCCTCAAAACCACATAAGGACTAACATACCAGGGATTTAGCTTCCTTTTTTACCCAAACCGCATTACTCCCTTCATGGGAGACACCCTTAGGAACACCCTATCCCTAACCTCAAACTTCAAGTCCCTATGCCTTACATCCATATGGTACTTTTTACAACTTTGGGAAGACTTAAACCTATCTCAAATCACCTTTACCTTTTCCATAACATTATAAAACAAATTTGAACCAAACATATCTACCTAACTAAGCTCAAACTACCTAATAGAAGATCTACATCTCCTACCATACAATGCCTCAAAAGGGGTTGTCCTACTACTAGAATGGTAACTATTATTGTAAGCAAACTCTACGAGAGGTAGATGCTCAACCCAATTACCATCATAATCAATCACATATGCATGAAGCATATCCTTCAATGTTAGAATAGTCCTTTCTACTTGCCTATCTATCTGCGGGTGGAAAGTAGTACTCAAACTAACCTTAGTCCCCAACCCTTTTTGAAATGACTGCAAGAAGTGAGATGAAAACTATGTACCACGATCAAAGATAATCAAAATAAGTACCCCATGTAGCTTTATAATCTCATAAAGATACAACCTCGCATAATCCTCAGTTGAAAAGTTAGTCCTTATCAAAATGTGAGCCAACTTTGTCATCCTATCCGCAATGAGCCAAACCAAAACAAATTGGTTTCGAGATCTAGGAAGAACGGTAACAAAATCCATATTGACCACCTCCTATTTCTATT
>NW_025864107.1:0-1772 GCF_002878395.1 Capsicum annuum
GAGAGACAACAAGACGTTTATTTCTTTGTTCTTGTGAAGGACAATCGAATAAACTTTCTCCTTTTCAAGAAAGAAAGCAACAAAGATTAGAATATAGATGTGGTTGTATGGCTCGTATAAAATATAAAATTTCAAATGGAATATGAAAAGTTTGTGAATTCAATGATGTGCATAGTCATCCCATGATAGAAGATAATTTGAAACATTTCATACATTCTGATCATAGGCTTACAAATGCTACTAAAAATATTCTTGGTTCTATGATTGATGCCGGTATTCGTACAAAAAAAGTTGTTCGATATCTTCAGAATGAAGTGGGTGAAGTTGAAAATGTAGGATTCAGTGAACAAGATGCTCATAACTTTGTTCAAGCACATAAGAGAAATATGATTAGTAGTGGAGATGCTCAAACTTTGATAAATTATTTTATGCATTTGCAATCAGAGGACTCAAACTTCTTCTATTCTTTTCAAGTTGATGAAGATGGTAGGTTGTGCAATTTTTTTTGGAGAGATAGTAATCTAAATTGCACTACGAGTATTTTGGGAATGTGATGATTTTTTACACTACTTATCGTGCAAATAGATATGACATGATTTGTCCTCCATTTGTTGGTGTGAACAACCACTGGAAAAATACCTTTTTTGGTTGTGCATTCTTGTGCAATGAAATCAGTGGTTCATTTGTTTGGTTATTTCAAGCATTTTTTAAGGCAATGGAGGAAAAAACACTAAAGATAATTTTTTCCGATCAAGCTCCTGCCATAACCTTGGCAATTAAAGAGGCCTTTCCTAACACGTGTCATCGACTATGCGAATGGCATATTGATAGAAATGCTCAAAAAAATATACCCCAGCTTTACTTTAAGTCTGAATTTCGACACTATTTTGATACACTCTTGTGGAGGTGTAATTTGGAATCAGAATTTGATTTAGTATGGCACAAAATGATAAGTGAATGGGATTGTGCGAGTAATACTTGGCTTCAAAAGTTATATGATTTGAGAAAAAAATGGTGTCCTGTATTTAGCCATTTAATTTTCTCGGCAGACACCAAATCAACTCAAAGAAGTGAGAGCACAAATAGGGTCTTCACAAAAATGACATGAAAAGCAATGAGTATAACTGAGTTTGTAAAGCATTATGAGCAGCGAACAAATGAAATGCGAGCTATTGAAGCAGCCAAGGATTATAAATCTCGAGGAATGCCTAAAATATCCATAAAAGATTGTGGGATGTTAAAACATGCTGCTAGTGTTTGCATTCGAAGAATTTACACAAGATTCCAACATGAATTTTTGCAAAGGGCAATCAAAAGAGCACTTAGTGCTGAAACTAATGACAATAAAATATACAATTTTAAAGGGTGAAAATGGACAAACTGAAGTTGTCAAGTTTAATTTCCTTGAAAATTTAATTATTTGTAGTTGTCATATGTTTTGGTCCATGGATTGGTTATGTTTTCACACACTAAAAGTTCTATTCTTTGACTGAAATTTTTCTTACCTTCCTGAGATATACATTTTGAAAAGATGGTCCAAGAATGCTAAGCATGGAGACAAATTTGAGGAATACATCACAAAGAAGAAAACAGTAAAATCCTCTATGACAATTCGTTTGAATGGGTTAATGAGAGAGGCATTTGATGTTATGACTTTAGCCGCAAATGATGAGAATTCCGAAGAAATTGCTAAAAAATATTTGTATCAAGCAAGAAGCGAGATTACTAAACATCAAAGTGAGATATATAATGGAGATTGTGGTAAAAATAAA
>NW_025864108.1:0-1232 GCF_002878395.1 Capsicum annuum
GATCAAATCTGTTTTAGCTATCTACTTTCTTTGCTATTTTCTCAAAATTAATTTTGATTTGTTGAATAGAAAATCACAAGTAAAAATTAGTAATCTAGATGAAGAGAGAAAATGAAGTTATAACTTACTTTTATTTGGCAATAGACAGAAAAATTATTTAAGTTACAGGTATGGCTAATGGCAAAGCTGATTATGCACTTCATCCCTCTGCATTCATTATTTTTTATTTGCTTAACTAATGTTCGTCATAGTTCTATTTAATTTATATAAAAGCTTAATTTCTAAGGGTAGTAATTTAGATTGCATCAATTGTGGAGCTATTTATTTGGTAAACAAAATGCATCTAGAAATGTGTCCTAATTATTTCTTGAGTTTCTTTTTTTAATTTATTTTCAGGAACAACAAATACTTATGTATGGATACTAGTAATTAGATATGTACAAAGATGTTTTTAATGGTACATTGGATAGTGTAAAAGTTATGATACCACTATTGTTTAAAATGATAAGTTTTAAAAGCAAAATGTTAGTTACAACTTAAGAATATTCTCTTTCGTTTGGTGTAAGTACTTTCAAATTTTGTCAACATTTGATGTTTTTTTAATCAATGATTTGATATGGTGTATAGTTTTTGGATTTATTTCTAGATATACTATGTACAATTTTCTTTTCTCCAAATCAAATTCATATACATTTATGATGATCTACAACTCAAAGTTTATAAAATAATCTTGAGCAAAAGAAAAAAAAAAACAAAATAATAATATCAGGTAACTTCCGAAGTAAAAGATTTTGATTATTCATGGTCTTTCATTCTAGGAAAACATGATTCCCTATTTGTACTAAACATCATGTGTTTTCTTATATTGAACTGAAAATTATACTTTCCCATTTCCAGGAAGTTGACATGTCAACTTACTAAAATTTTGAGTTAAATACACAGAAATCTCTCAAGGGTTTTGCTAAGCCAACTTGAAGTTCTTTATCTTTATTTAAGTGTTAGTGTCTTTATTTTATCCACGCATGATATTTTTAATGATTAACTTCTTTATCTGCACATGGTGTTTATCGACCTGGAAAAGGCTTACGACAAAGTCCCCAGGGAGGTGCTTTGGAGATGCTTGGAGGTGAGGGGAGTACCGCAGGCATATATCAGAGTAATTAAGGATATGTATGAGGGAGCGAAAACCCAGGTGAGGACGGCGGGAGGAGACTCAGAGCATTTCACTGTCC
>NW_025864109.1:0-1105 GCF_002878395.1 Capsicum annuum
AACAAAGCTACCCGAACAGGTAGCTTTGTTATTTCTGAGTTTTGTTGTTCCATAGCTTTTTCCATTGGAATATGTTTATCTAATTAACTGAGTAAAATATTTTTTGTGAATTGGAGAGAGCAAAGGTGCTTCAACGCATGAAGGCTTGCCTTTTGCAATGCCTTCTGCCTTTGTTATATAGAACGAGAAAAGTAAGTTTACAATTTACACATGTTTCTAATTTCTAAAAACGAAGAAAAAAAAGTCAAAGAAAGGGGGCCTAAGGGGGCCTAACTTTCCTAACTTTTCTGACTTAACTTTTCTAACTTAACTTTACGTAAAGTTTTTCAACAATTTCAACAACCTAATTAATGTACAACTATTCTAATAAAGACTTTTGTTACATAATATACAATAATTCTGTTTTTGTACAGTATCTTGTCTCCGTTGATTTTGTCGTATCTGCTCCATTATTGCTCTTATCTTTATCTGCTCCATTATTGCTCTTTATCTTATCTTTCCAGCTGGCATTTTGTCTTCTTTATTCTAGACGTACCTCTAAAATAATATTATCTTCTCCATTGCACCTCGAACATTGGTGGTCTGGATATTTATGTCCAATTATTTTACAGTATCTTGTTAACAGTCCGTCTGAAATAAATCCTTTTTTTATCGCTCTTGCGGTAGATTGTTTTTCTGGGTTAAGTAGCGTCATTATCCATTGTCTTACGTCTTCCATATCTGCTTGGCATAGCTCTTTTGAATTTGAACATATCATTTGATGATCTCTTGAATAGTAGCTCCATATTGGGTTTCCGTTAGCATAGTTATTTGCTAATAAAAGACTTATCGGACTAGCTACGATAAGTCTTTTATTTGCATAAAAATCTGGTATCTCGATTCTAGGTATCTCCGGTTGTTGCGAAATATCTTCTGGTATAATCATATCTCTTGTTAATCCTATCTTTACAACTTGTATAACTGGTTTTATTTCATCATATAATATCTCTGCTGGTGCAGTATAACATTTTATATAAAATAAATTTCCTTTTGCTATTCTTTTGTAGGTAGTAAATATATTGTATAATTCCTCCATAGCTGTTAGCTCTTCTCCGTCTTGGGTATA
>NW_025864110.1:0-3202 GCF_002878395.1 Capsicum annuum
GACATAGTCTGGAGAGGGATGTCAAACTCTCTAGATACGAGCTAAATAATGATCACCAGCACCATTTAACCACGCTTCTATTAGAAGGCATGTGGGTATTTTTCGGATATTCTGGTTTCACCTTTACCTCTGGGATGTTTGTTAACTCATATTGAAGGGTACTTTCTTTTTCTTTCAAATTCGGGTGGCAACACACATAGAGTTTTGGAAATTATGCTTACGTAAGTTCTCACCTATGGATGTGAAGAGCTCCACGTTCATATTTAAGAGGTTAAAAGCCTCTTTTCTACAACTCAATTAACTTATCACTCATCTCGAGATAAAGATTATCTAAAATAAAAGAGTATCTTTTCTACCGATTGAGTTGAACTACAAGCAGTCTGATTTCTTGGGGAAATGTAGGCTGGAATCTATGTAGAAAACTCGACTGCATTCCAATCTCCCCCCAAATCCCTTTATTTCCCAGCTTCCCAGTTTAACCGAAGCATTCTAAAACTGTGATAGTTGGTGTATTTTCTTGAAAATCGTGCTTAAAATCAAGCGTTATGAACTACAAGTGACTTGAATTCTCATGAAACCTGAGATATGTAGGAAGCCTGATACCGAGGTTTGGCCATAACACCATGAAACTCGTGCGGCAAACCAACTCTCTTAGATACAAATTTGTGGTCGAACAAAAATTAGGAACGTCAACCTCTCTTTGCCCAACTTGCATCGATCCTACCCAAAGGGAGGGGCAGTTGTTGACACCTAATTTTTTCCTTCCACAACTATATTTAATCTCGAGCTTCTTCGATTTTCAAATAAAATCACAACAATTATTTTTCCAAATAAATGTATTTCAAAATAGGTATTTGGGTTAATTTTGTCATTTAAGTGATAATTATATATTTTTGTATTTTCATATACGAGATTGTACAAATGATGTCATTTAAAAGAACATTTTCATCACAATTGACTTTAAATTAAGGATTATTTGAAAAATAAATAAATAATTAAAGTCTTGATTTAAACAAAATTTATTCTCAAATAATTTATTTGGATATATATTTTTTTGATTTTATTAAATCAAGAAACTTGGGATTAAAAGAGGTATTAATTCATATTGAGATTTATTTTAATTTAGCCAAGATATTGAATTTGACCATAATTGAAACTAAATGGGACATAATTGTAATACAATTGGCCAATTGACTTTTGATTTGGTTAAAATTTCAATAGAATGAACTGAATTAGAATTGATGTTATTTTTCTAAGTAATCCCACAATCTACCCAAAACCCAAAAACTTAACCAATTTAACAACCCAAATAGATGGCCCAAATTTGCATATCAGCAACTCACTTTTAATTAATTAAAAAGGGATCAAGCCCAAATTCGTCTGCACCCTCAAAGCCTAACAGATCTTGATTTGGCCCAATCCTCCTCCCACTTTCCCATAATCAATGTACAATCACCATAAAACAAACCAGCAATAACATGATAGTCCTTCAATCTCAGCCAAAACAGTGAACAACACTTACACCTCCACTCCGATCGAAAAATATGGCAACATTGCAAATTCAGAAGCCAACAATATCAACAACCAGCTAACCCATCTCCCATACCTGAAATAATAACACCAACGTCGACCCGACTTCGACCCGCCTAGATGGCATGTGTTTGCCATGGAAATTTAAGAAAGCTTCTAGAAATGGGTGAGTTGGCTCACCCCAATGTTCAAATACCATGAATCTAGGGTACCATGGTACGAATTCGTACGTTGGTGAAGATTTCTCATTGGTTCTTGGGAAGAAGTGCTTTCTATTGGCTACTCCATTTTTGGATTTCATGAGAAACAACAAAAAAGGGTACAATTGATGGATGAAAATAGGCTATGGGGGGGGGGGGGGGAATTTTGGAATTGGAATTCAAAATTCCTTCTTCTGAATTTCAAAAATTCCCCAACCCTTTCTTCTATATAAAGGATCCTGGGGCCACTGTTTCAGTGGTCTTCTTTCTCTTCTAAAAGGGGATTTTCTTATTTCAGGTTCTTAGAAAAAAAATTAATTAGTCGAAAATGGGGGGAGGTTCAAAAAGGGAAGGGTTTTCTTTTGCGTCATTTTTATGGTTTGAATTTTTGAGGTCTGAGAGAAAGGAAAAGTTCTGAGTATTTTAGTTCGAAGTTTAGGTCGAAGATTTGGAGGTTTTGAAAAAAACTGTAGGAGAAATTTTTTGGCTGGTTCAAAAGGCTGGTTTGAAAATTGGGGGGGGGGGGATTCTTATTTTGGGGATACTATTTCCAAAGCTAGGTTTGAATTTTGGAAAATTCTGAAAGTAAAAGTTTATTTCGCAAAAATTATCTCGTTCATTCTTTTCTGGGAAGCTAGTCAATTGATTGGGAATTCCTGAGTCGGTAATATTAGCTCCCTATGGTGACAATTTTACTAATAACTCTAGTCCCGTTTTGCTGCCCAACATCTAGTTAGTCTTCGATTCTCTTTTCTTTTTACTGTCACGATGCAATCATTGTAGTCGTAGTATGATTTCAATTATTGGTTTGTATACTGGGATTATGTGTTGTAGGAGCCGTAGAAGGCTATAGTATTTTCAATTTGGCGTTTGCTTAAAGAAACTTTTCTTATTAGTTTCTTTTACTTGTGGTTTCACGAATTTCTCTTTTTCTCTATGTAAAATTTTTTAATGCATCATTTGTGTGAATTATGGTTTTATTAGAAAGGTTGTTCTTTTATACGTATACATTTCGTTTGATTTGAATATGGAATTAAGCCTTAATTGACAACATTCATTAGTATCTTGAGGGAAATTTATTGACTGATTTTGTGTAAATGAGAGAATGACTTGATGCCTCGAATAATGTTGTACTAATTCGTAGTTGTTCATCAAGACAATTTCTTTTGTTACGTGTTTTACAATGAAATCGGGAGTTTTAAATAGAAAGGCATATGACATGTAATGAGTTATACATATATCTTCGTGGGTTATGTGTGTTATTCTCTTTACTAATGTATGATGGATATTTTGGCTTCTGGAATATGAGCATATTAGGTAATTGACCCGGAATGTCACTTAAATGTTATGAGTAGAATGACTATTCTTTTATAACAAAAGAAGTTTTCCTTCAACAATTCTATTAGTAGTATTGTGCCAAAACAAAAAAAAAAAAGCATTTTCAGTAGCAACAAATCAACTCCTCTCAGTCC
>NW_025864111.1:0-1201 GCF_002878395.1 Capsicum annuum
TATATATTGTGTTATAATTTGTAAAGCGTTGCAACAGAATAACAAAAGAATCGAAATAGATGCTATGACAATGGTTTAATGTCATTGGTATAGAGTCTATTGCAACGGTTAGTAACCGTAGCAATAGATGAAAATAGGCGTTCCAATAAGTAATGAAATAGTTGTAATAGGTAGTCAAAAAACGTTGCATCAGAACAACAACAGCGTCATAATAGCTGCTATTGCAATGGTTAGTAACTATTGCAATATCATCTATTGCGACGGTTATAAACCGTCGCAATAGATGAAAATAGTCGTTCAAAAAATAACCATCATAATAGGTCTATCTATGGCTATGGTTTCCAGAAACCGTCCCCATAGCTCTACCTATGGCGACGGTTTAGACAACTGTTGCAGAAACCATTCCAATAGACCGATCGCAATGCTCACCTATGGGATGCTTGCAGAACCGTTGCGATAGGTCTATGGCAACGGTTTTTTTGTCTATTACAACGGTATTACAACAGTCACCATAGATCTAATTTAGGGTTGTGGATCATATTTTGAGATTCTATCCTTAATTTTTGAGATTCTATCATAATTTATGTTTGAAATGTTGTGACCTCGTCGGAAAGAATGTAGTAACGTTAAAAATTTCGATTAAAAAAGATTCTAAGTTCCAAAAGAACACAGATAATTGAGGTATAACTTCTACCAATTTAATTAACATATGATTTATTATTTTCGAAAGATAGATGATCTATCTATATTTATTATTTAGGAGGAAATAATTCTCGCAATAATTTTTTTGATCGATCATATGTGGGCCAATTGATTAGTCACAAAGAAATTGAGGTTAAAGCTTTTACTATGCATCATGATATCGCCGGGAATGTGTCATTAAAAATTTACATCTAATTATGTGCGTTCTTTTATTAAAGATATATACAATATTTATTTTGAGTAATTGAAGAAAGTAATAAGTTTATCCATGTATGATCATTAGCTATAGCAAGGTAGAGGAGTGATGTAGGAAAAATTGAAAGATAATAATATATTCTTACAAAGTGCTTTTTCACTTGTGTTTTCTTAATTTTATCACTTCTTTGCTCCATTTTTGTTATATTTTATACCTTGAATTGGATCGTCGAGCACTAATAATATTTATATTTTAATTTAATATGACGTATATGTACAATAAATGCTCCATTAATTGCGGCTT
>NW_025864112.1:0-1347 GCF_002878395.1 Capsicum annuum
ATTTGTGTTTATTCGCCGGGGAATGCACCGAAATATTTTTACCCGAAGGACATTCATGACGGAGGCCCGAGGCATCGGGTAGAGCATCAGTCTAAAATTAGTTTAGAATAGGATTTACATTTTCGCATTTTTCTATCTTTTGGACTGTATAATTTGGACTGGACATTATTTTGGTTTGAATTTTATTTGATTTGTTTTGTTTTATTTTTTTTGTGTGTTTATGTGGTTTGTACATTTTATAGTGTCCAAATTAGCCGATACATTCCACCGAGCGACTGTGGTCGAACCGCGAGATCAAGGGGTGCCTAACACCTTTCCCTCGGTCAACAGAATTCCTTAGCCGAAATCTTTGTTTGTAAACCAGTCTTAAAGAGTCAAAACCGTTTTGAAAAGGATTTCGAAAGGTGACTTGGCACACCGAATTATGACAAGTGGTGACTCTGAGTTTTGAATATAAAAAGTCCTTTTCAAAACAAATCTCCATTTTGTCACTTAATAATGAAAACCCTTTCAAAGTTAAAATCGAATCTTTTTGTTAAAAAAAGGGGTGTGACACCCGTTTAATCTTATAACCTTATATTAGTAAACAACCTTATAAACTTATAACCCTAATCTCTACCAAATATCTCATATCTTAGAATGTAGATCATTGTAAAGTAGCAATGCATGGAACAATATCAACATGAGCTATTAGGCCTTTGTCAAGTTTGCCAACAGTTTTAGTTGTTCATTTTACTGTTTGTTTTTTACATTTGTGCTGTAGAATATTTGCTGTCTGCTATTCACAACGATCCTACATCTATTAATTTCAAGTCATCCTCAACTTTCCGTCGTGTATTGAGTTCTCTAATAATCACTAAACAGATATGATTTTGATTTGATAGAAGAAAGGTTTGTGTAAGGTTTATTCTGTTAAACATGTTAAATATGTAAATATGTTGGTACATATGGGCTATGACAAATGAAACACAAAAATAGTATTATGTAATTTTGGAAGTGCAGTTGCTTCAGCATTATAGGACATCTAATTGTTAGACTAGAGAATAATCAAGTTTTTTCATCTTGGAATGTGTTTCTCTTTTGAACTGTGGAACTGCGTGCTAGCTGGATCACATATATGTTAGACCTATATAAATGTGGAGCTGCAGTTTTCTCTTTTGGCAATTTCAATTGTTCTTTAAATTTTATCATCTCACATTTGGATGTTTGTATTTCTTTCTAACCATGATTGGTTGATTTGCCTCTTCACTAGCTAACTTATATGTGGTTTACGTTCTTATTTTGTTGTGGAATAGTCCTTTTTATGTTGTCATTTAAGTGCTAATTTATATTATTTGTTCTCATTTT
>NW_025864113.1:0-1280 GCF_002878395.1 Capsicum annuum
TTTGGACTGGACATTATTTTGGTTTTGAATTTTGTTAGATTTATTTTGTTTTGTTTGTTTTATGTGTTTATGTGGTTTGTACATTTTATAATGTCCAATTAGCCGATACATTTCACCGAGCGACCGTGGTTGAACCACGGGATCGAGGGGTGCCTAACACCTTTCCCTCGGTCAACAAAATTCCTTAGCAGCAATCTCTGTTCGCAAACTAGCCTTAAAGAGTCAAAACCGTTTTGAAAAGGATTTCCAAAGGTAATTTGGCACACCAAATTATGCCAAGTGGCGACTCTGAGTTTTGAATATAAAAAGTCCTTTTCGAAACAAATCTCTATTTTGTTACTTAATAATTAAAACCCTTTCAAACTTAAAATCGAATCTTTTTGGTTAAAAAAGAGGTGTGACACCCGTTTAACCTTATAACCTTATATAAGTAAACAACCTTATAACCTTAATCTCTACCAAATATCTCATATCGTAGAATGTAGATCATTGTAAAGTATCATTGCATGGAACAACATCAACATGAGCTATTAGGCCTTTGTCAAGTTTGCCAACAGTTTCAGCTTTTCATTTTACTGTTTGTTTTTTACATTTGTGCGGTAGAATATTTGTTGTCTGCTGTTCACAACGATCCTACATCTATTAATTTCAAGTCATCTTGAATTTCCTGTAGTGTATTGAGTTCTCTAATAATCACTAAACAGATCTGATTTTGATTTTATCGAAGAAAGATTTGTGTAAGGTTTATTCTGTTAAACATGTTAAATATGTAAATATGCTCGTACGTATGGGCTATGACAAATGAAACTCAAAAATAGTATTATGTAATTTTGGAAGTGTTGTTGCTTCAGCATTATAGGACATCTAATTGTTAGACTTGAGAATAATCAAGTTTTTTTTTATCTTGGAATGTGTTTCTCTTTTGAACTGTGGAACTGCGTACAAACTGGATCATATATATGTTAGACCTATATAAATGTGAAGCTGCAGTTTTCTCTTTTGGCAATTCCAATTGTTCTTTAAGTTTTATCATCTCATATTTGGATGTTTGTATTTCTTTCTAACCATGATTGGTTGATTTACCTCTTCACTAGCTAACTAATATGTGGTTTACGTACTTATTTTGTTGTGGAATAGTCCTTTTTATGTTGTCATTTAAGTGCTAATTTAAATTATTTGTTCTCTTTTTATAGGTGTCCAAAATGAAGAAAGATATGAAGAAAATGATGAAGATATTGACCTTACTTGAGAAGATTTTTGGGTTGTGGATAAATGCTCTA
>NW_025864114.1:0-2838 GCF_002878395.1 Capsicum annuum
CTCCATAAAACATTTGGGATAGTAAAACCCTAGCCAAATTTCACCTTCAAATATCTTTCAATTTCACTGTAGAAATAAAAAATTAATCTAATAAACGAACTCCTCATTTCAAGAGCTTCGAGGAGCACCCATTATTTGTCCGAACAAGATTCCGTAATCAACAAGTCAATTTCAAGGTATAAGGGGTTTTGAACAAGAGCAATCTTCTATTCATGTGCCCAAAGCTTTAATTTTGTTATGGTTTTACATGATTTCGCAAGTGGGATTATGTCTAAATAATTCGATTATGATATTAAGATGGTTGAATGTATAAACTTTGATTTATATGATTATCTCAACGTTTTCATGATATGATTTAATAATTATCATTGCGAATTACACACTTTTACCACGAGGTGGTATTTTGAATGATTTTGGGACGTATGTCGAGATGGTATTTTAGAATAATATTTTGAGATATGTGTCAAGCTTTATGCTTCCCAATGGCGATTTGAATTATTGAATATCTATTTGAGACATGAGATGTCTTGATATCTATAATTGTAAATTTCATATTTTTATTTTGAATGATTTCGAGATATTTGTCAAAATGGTATTTTGGAATGATTTTGAGATTTATGATAAGCTTAAAGATTCTTTATGATGAAATTGAATCATTGGGCATATTCAGATATAACGTTTGAGATGTTACCATGAGTTTTGATATTTTCTCAAAAATATTGATGTTGTCATGACTTGATAAATTGTTACATTTTGACATTTAAAAAGCTTGAGTTCTATTATTGAAATTTCATGATATTCAAAATTGGGTATACACTCAAACTACTTTATGAAGGATTTATAAGACTTTGAATTTTTTTCCAATATGAATATACATGATTACTTCATTACTCTGCTTCTTAAATTGAGAATTTATGCTATGAATTGCATACTACTACAATGAATTGATATTTCTAAAGGCTTTTGAGATAAAAGTCGTGATTTGAGTTGTACTATAGGATATGTATTCTTAATATGAATTGAAGGTCTCAAGTGCTTTTCAAAAGTTGTTGTCATGATTTAATTGTCGAATTGAAAGAATAATCATTTGAGTACATTGACCTTGAACTCGCAGAGTCGAGATGATTTTGACTATTAGAAAGATTGATTTTGATATACATGTTGAGATGCATTTTGGTATTTTTTTTGGATAATTTTGATGAGTTGAATTGTTGATAATATTACGTATTGAGTCTTCATATCCTTGTCCAAATGTCGAGTTGGTTATGGTTCAATGCATTGATACCTTAGTGATGTTTAAAAAGATTAAAATATTTTAAGTCGAAGTTGGGGTTAGGAATCCACAAATTGTTGATGAATTATAAATTGAGATATTTATTTTGGTCTTTATGATAGACCCTTGTAATGATGATGGTGGATTTCCTAATGCGTTATGAGCTTGTTGGGGAGTAGTACTTAGCACCGAGAGGGAAATTTGGTATTTTCCCAAACCTATGTGCCACCTTAGGGTTATTTGATGATGATATTATTGGCCAGAGATCCCAATTTTGATTATTGTAGTTTTAAGGTCGTACTCCCTGGAAAAGAGTATGAAGCTCCCGCCAACGGGAGTTTCAAACGTTGGTATTGCACATATCTCACGTGGGGTTGTCAGTTATAGGAAACTCCCCTATCCATAAAAGTCATGTTTCTTGAATTACCGAGTCACTCTGAGATTTGAGTCAAAGAGTTGAGATATTATGATGAATTATGATTACCTATGAAGATTTATCATTATTTATGATTTTTTATGATTTACATGGATTATGAGATTTTACCATTTGAACTATTTATTATGAATGTATGAAGAGTATTATTTGATATAACTCAAGCCAAGTGAGTCATTATTGTCTGTATGCATGTTTTCATAAAATTGATGATGTTTTTAAAGTGTTGCATGCACCCCCACATACTCAGTACATTCTCTTTGTGCTGACCCCCATCTACTATTCTATTTAGTTGCAGCATCTGTTTAGCAGGTAAAGGAGTCCTAATAGTTCAAGGTCTTGTGTTGGTTATTTCAGTTCAGAGACACTGTATCTTCTTCTGTTGGCCATATTGAGTGAGATGGTTGGGAGTCATGACTCGTTTATGTACAGGCAATACTAGTAGAGGCTTCATAGACAGTAGTAGTGGTTGATGTATTCAGTCTCCTTCTTGTATATGTATATGTGTTATTAGAATTATCATCTTGTAATTCCAATATTGTATTGAATATATTCTGTATTGAGATATTTTCAGCTTCATTCTCTCAGAATTATGTTTTAAATTAGCTGCTTTTGAGTTATACATATGAAAGGTTTAGCTTGGGGTCACTATGACCCTAAGCACCATGTGGTGTCTGAGGACTCAATTTTTAGGGTGTTACAAATTTTGTATCAGAGCATAAAGTTTAAGTGTCCTAGGGTGTGTATGAAGCCATATCTAGTAGAGTCTTGCGGCATGGTACGGAGGCGTCTGTACTTTTCTTCGAGAGGATATAAGGCATTTAGGAAAGGTTGTTGTTCTTTTAAGTCTTGAATTGTGCAATAAGTTTAAACCAGATAAGCTACCAAATTTCTTTTCAGGATCTATAAGTGACAGTTTGTCCATTTAATCCATAATTGAACCTTCAAAATTCATTTTCTCCATGAAACATTTGGAATAATGAAACCCTAGCCAAATTTCACCTTCAAATATCTTTCAATTTCACCATCGAAATCAAAAATTAATCCGATAAACGAACTCCTCATTTCAAGACCTTTGAGGAGAACCCATTATTTGTTCGAACAGGATTCCGTAATCAAGAAGTCAATTTCA
>NW_025864115.1:0-2032 GCF_002878395.1 Capsicum annuum
TTTTCTATGTTAAGTGCATGTGTGCTTAATATATGTTAAGTGCATGTATGCATGTGTGTGGACGTGGGAAGTTGAGGGAGGGAATGATGGGAGTTGTTAAGTAGAAGTGGGAATTGTGGGAGGTTTGGGTAGTTTAGGTTTCTTTATTATTATTATTATTATTATTATTATTATTATTATTATTATTTTTATTTTTTTTTTGTATTATTATTATTAATAAAATAAAAATAATTAAAAACTAATAAAATATAGTATAAGCTAATAACTAGTCGTAGGAATATGATTAAGAAAAATTAATATCACAACATTCTTTACTAAAAGTTGAAAGAAGAAAACAAATATAATTTAGAATTTTTTATTTTTTTTCTAAAAAAAAAAAGAAATAAATAAACAATAAAATAAAAACTTATTTAAAATGTGACTCTATTTTTTTGTAGTTTTCAAAATTTTTAACAAACTTCAAAGAGTAAGATAAATTTAAAATGCCTAAAAAAAAATTAATTGAACATTGAAATGATATAAAACATTAGGTTTGGGTCAAAATTAGGTGTTTACATTTGTATGATCAATAGGACAATCTGATGAAGTCCTACATGAGATCTGACTACTTGTCACTGTGAAGATTACGAAATCCATTAGCATGATATAATTTTGAGAAGATTTAGTTATACACACATAGTCTAAATTTACGTGTACACAAATCTATATTATAATTGAAATATGTAATAGATGTGATCTATCAAGTCAAAAACATAATTTTGTTTTGTTGTTGTTAATCGTCGGACTTATCTACCCAGAGATTCATGAAAGGTCTATGAATTACATTGAGGAAAATCTACCAAAACTACGGAAATAGGTAGACTCATCTATAGCTAAGGAAGAGCAAGAAAAAAAATCGCAATAGTTATTTTTTAGCTGTGATCACACTTTGTATTGTAATTCTACTATCCTAGATTCACCATATTGTTAGAATGAATTTTGTTACTTGAAAGAAAAATTTTATAACTTTTTTAATCAAACCATTAAGAGTTGCTAATATTATTAATTTTGTGTTGATAAGGAATTTTGAAAAAAGATACGCAGACATATTACAAAAAAAGAATCAATTTATGGGGGTTATTTTGTTAATTTGGGGCTTTTTAGTGCTCCCCCACAGATTGAATTGCGGCGGTTTTAAAAAATGCCACAATTAGCCTTGCCACGAGCTTATTTGCGGCAGATCTAATAAACCTCCACGACGACCATCACAAAATGACTTATAAATTTATGGAGAATTTTAGCATCAATTTGTGACGATTTAAAACCTTCACAAAATAATTTTAATATTTTGAAAATTAGATTTGTGTGAATTTATAATTATAATGATAAGAGATTAATATTTGCATAGTTTAATTTGTAGAGCTTACAAGGGCCACAAAGTATCATTTTTTTTTACATAAAACAATTGGATTTTGATTTTAATCAATCGTTCAAAATAATATGAATACATAATTTTACTAAACAACATATTCAATATAAATCAAATTCCATCAAACAAATACATATTGATAAGCTTTATAAGTCATCAGGTTGAATTCATGATGTTATACAAACTTGTGTATAATAACTTGAACATTAAAATTTTAAATTCTTAAAAATCTAAATAGTTCGACATCAAATAAACATAAAAATCTAAGTATTTGCATGATGATTTGAATTTTAGTCATTAAATCCTTTATTCATGGTGACGTTAGCTCAATCTCTGCATCAGGCTGAAACATTGAAAATCGAATAAATGATTAGATAAACATATATGGATATACATATATCTTCATACATCATCATAAAAAATTACAAAATTCATCTCAAAAACAAATTCATATATATTGATAAATGTTTATAAGATTATGGATAAAAGAAAATTACTTTATTAATGCCGAAACATTAAATTGTGATTGAGAAATTGTAATAATGTTCATTTAAAATTGTAGAAAATTGTAAGATATACAATACCTGCCTTATGATTTTCAAAATTATACAATGGATCAGAGTA
>NW_025864116.1:0-2914 GCF_002878395.1 Capsicum annuum
AGTTCGGAGATGATCAGAATGTTCATCCTCACTACGGGAGTACACCAGTATATCATTGATGAACACTATGACAAACATATCCAGATATGGTCTGAACACTCGATTCATGAAGTCCATGAAAGCTGCTGGGGCATCAGTTAACCCGAAAGACATAACAAAAAACTCAAAATAGCCATAACGAGTTTGGAAAGTGGTTTTCAGGATGTCACACTCCCTAACTTTGAGTTGATGATAGCCGGAGTGAAGGTCTATCTTTGAGAAATAACTTGCACCTTGCAATTGGTCAAACGAATCATCTATTCTCGGAAGGGGGTACTTATTTTTGATGGTGACTTTATTCAATTGGAGGTAATCAATGCACATACGCAAAGAGCCATTTTTTTCTCACAAACAACACAGGAGCACCCACAGGTGAAACACTGGGCCTTATGAAACCTCTATCTAGTAGGTCTTTGAGTTGCTCTTTCAACTCCTTAAGTTCTACAGGGGCCATACGGTAAGGAGGAATAGAAATGGGCTGAGTATCAGAAAGAAGATCAATCCCAAACTCTATCTCTCTATCAGGAGGTATCCCAAGGAGATCATCCGAAAAGATATCAGAAAACTCATTAATGACGTTAACAGACTGAAGAGTTGGAGTTTCAGACTTAGTGTCTTTGACTCTAACCAAATAGTAAATACACCCCTTGGAAATAAGCTTTCTAGCTTTGAGGTAAGAGATAAAATGACTCTTGGGTGACACAGAATTCCCAGACTACTCAAACACGGATGCACCCAGAAACTAAAACTTGACCACTCGGGTCCGACAATCAATAGAGGCATAAGAAGAATACAACCAGTCCATAACTAGAATCACATCAAAATTTATCATGTCTAACTCAATCAGATCAGCCAACAAGACTCTATGAAGAATGGTAACAGGACACTTTTTATACACTTTCTGGGCAACAATCGAATCACCCACTGGGGTAGAAACTAGGATAGGATCAGGAATAATCTCAGGACTCATTTCAAAATTCACAGCAATCAAAGGTGTAACATATTAGAAACTAGATCTAGGATCCAACAAAGCATACACATCATACTAAAATATATGAAGCATACTAGTAACAACATCAGGAGAGTCCTCTTGTTCCTGGTGGGACGGTAAAGCATAGTATCTATTCTGGTGCTGCTCGCCAGCATTTCTAGAAGAGGCACCCTGAGCTGGGGCTGGGCGCTTCCTTGGAACTGGAGCACTAACAGTCTGAGTCTGGGTTTGAGGACGATAGTCACGACACCCTTGTCCATCCTATGGACAATATCTAACTCTGTGACACATGTCACCACACCAGAAATAACCTCTCTTCTCACCCCAACACTCATCCGAATGAGCCCTACCATACTTAGGACACAGGGGATTATTTGGATTACTGCCAGCACTGTACTGGGACCTGGATGCATATGACCTGCTACCTTGCTCCTGCCTACCTCTAGGGATGGGAGCACTAGCAGATGACAGTGCTGGCATAGATGAACGATCCTGATACTGAGGGCTACTTCCTCCCTGCTATCTAATCTGACACGTTCGTGCTGCTCGAACCTAGCTCTCTTATTCCCTCTCATTTTATCTCTCTCCTTAATCTTGTCTGCCTCAATCTGTTGGGCATGAGTCATCAGCCTAGAAAGATTCATCTCACTATTCATCATAGCAGACCTACACTACTTAACCACATAACTAGACACTCTAGTCACAAACTTACTCATACTAGCTCGATTATCAACTACTAAGTCAAGAGTATACTTGGCCAACTGATTGAACTTTAGGCCACCTTCGCCTCCCTTATCTCCAAAGGAAAAAACTTATCCAGGAATGCATCCTGGAACTCTTGCCAAGTTGTAAGGACAGATCCCTCACCTCTACCATTTCTCCAAGCAACAACCCAGTCATAAGCAAGGTCTTTCAACCTATACGCAACCAACTCCACACTATGTTCCTCAGATACATGCATTACCTGAGTAATCTTTCGCACCTCCTCTAAAAACAACCGTGGATCTCATTATACATGGACTCATAAAATTATGGTGGATTCATTCGCATGAAGTCACGGATCCTGGCAGCAGCTGAATTACCTCCCTGCTACTATGAAGCTAGGGCCGGGTTGGCCTGAATATTTGCTGTAACAGCTTGGGCCAGCGCCTGAGAGGCTATCCAAAATCCAGCATGAGACACATTTTCATTCAATAGGTCAGTGGGTTGAGGTTGCTGACCATCATTATTACTTCTCGCTCGATGTGGAGGCATATTTCTAAAAGAAGAGAGCATGAATCAATAACAGAGAGAGACACTTTAAGCACGATAGAGTTTTAAAACAAAGAATTACACTTTTTCCTAAAACATCTTGTAGCCTCTTGCTCATAGATGTGGCGCGCTACAAATCGATGATCAAGAATCTACTTAACGCGGCTTGTAAGACTCCCTAGGATACCTTAAAACCTTAGGCTCTGATATCAAGTTTGTAACACCTCAGAAAATGGGTCTCGAAGCGTCACACGGTGCTTGAGGCTATGAGTAGCCCCAAGCTAACCCTTTGAGATATTTTCATTCAGTTCAACACAAATCAACGGGGTTTCCATAAATTTTAGAAAGATAACTAAATATGACTTATTAGTCAACTACCAACATCTATACTAGTCTGACAAGCCTCTAAGAAAATCAATAAAACCAACGAGCCATTGAGACATGCCCCAACTGACTCATACTCAGTTATCAAATGTAAATAATTTTGTGAAACCAACATCAGACATTACGTCCTCGGAACATGAGGACCTACTACAACAGAGGATGTAGAACAACGTGCCTAAAGAATCACTGTTGAACCTAAATCTGAGCACCTGAACCTACATTCTGAGAAAATGCAGCCCACATCCAAAG
>NW_025864117.1:0-1257 GCF_002878395.1 Capsicum annuum
ATAAGCCTAAGGAGTCTATTTATACTTATTACATTAAAGACCAAAATACCCTTAATGAAAAGGGGCTCCTATGGAGTGTAAAGAAAGAGCATGAAAGACCATTACACCCTTAATGAATGGGTGATCATGTAGTGTTTTGATGTGGTCTTCTTCACACTTTAACATATGAATTTCCTTGAGTCTTTTTGATCTTCACAATTATTCTTCAACAATTGGACCTCTCGGGCATCTCATTAAGGCAAGCTTCCAAGCAACCTTCCATAAATGGGATTGTTCTATTGTGGGATTAAAATGGGTCCCTATGTGTGCTCCCATTCCCTTAATGTGACCACAATTGGGTTCTTCTTGTATTGGCCTCGCAGGATGTCTTCAAAAGCTAAGGTGGCCATTTGACTTGTACATCCTCTCCTTCTTGAAAAGGATTCGACCTCGAATCCAAACCTAGCAAAACCAAAGAGAGGAGAAACAAATACAAACTCTTCATGGCATGAGGGTTAGGGTTAGCATAACAAATCATCTCAACATGCCAAGGTTGTACATATTTGCAATATAACCAAGAATCCTTTAAATTAAATATTATAAGTTCAATGAAAGATGCACAAAGGATTTGGTTATGGAATTCACCAAAACTAATACTTTGCTTGTCATGTAGACCAAGCAACAAGTTGGGCGCATCAACATCATCAATTCTATATTTGGAACCGAGGTCAAATGGGAAGAGTGGCCATAGACACGGGTCTAGGAAACACTCCCATTTCCCATAGGTTTCACTCAAACTACATGACATACTCTCTACAATGGCATACATGTCATCAAAAGCTAGTAAAGAGTAAAGAAAGGTATCACTCAAGTCGACTTCTAATAGGGTGTCTTCATGTGTGTACTCACAACTAGTTTCAACATCATCGCCATAAGTGCTCTCAACAATAAGATCACACGTAGTAGAAGAAGAAGTAATTTCAAAGCAATGGACGCCTTCCCTTTCTATAAAAGTACCCTCAAGTATACACATACCACCACCAAAGTCAAAGAAATTATTACTTAAGTCTTCACAAGAAGCAAGTAATTCATCCTCATAATCATCAAACATGGGTGGGCTTTCATACAAAGGATCATAACCACAATCAATTTTCAAGGAACAATCACTTATTGGGTTTCTTAAGAATTCAAGCAAGTCAAAATTATCATCACCCAATTGATCATTCATTTCCAAGACCTCACATTCCCTTTCCTTAAGAGTACTCTCATCTTCTAAGA
>NW_025864118.1:0-3374 GCF_002878395.1 Capsicum annuum
ATCCAAGACAAGTGAAAACCTTAACTTTCAAATGTTCATGGACCAAGGTTTGGTTCTAAGAGCTACAACTACAAGACTAAATCTACAAAATATGAGTAATACTCAATTTTAATTCATCAAATTCTAATGACAAGAGAAGTAAAATGGTCTATTTATACTATTACATGCCAAATGACAAAAATGCCCTTAATGAGGGCTTAGAAATGGGCGCCTATGGAGTGTATATTTGGAGTGTAAAATGTCTTCATTGTCTTTCACTTGAGGCGCCTATGAAGTGTATAAGTTCCCCTCCTTCCTTCTCTTGACCAAGGCTTCAAAATACTCCAAAAGTCTTCAATTGCTTGCCAATTCCGAAGCCTTAACTCTTAGATAATACCTTGTGCTCTTGATGCTCATTGGGCTTGTTCATCTGCTCCATCTTGAAGGAATTTGTCCTCAAATTCAGATCTTTCAAAAACCAAAGAGAGAGCAAAACAAACACAAAATCTTCTTGGTAGGAGGGTTAGTATTAGTACCACACTTATATCATCAACCCATGGTTGCTCACACTTGACATACATCCACATATCCTTGGTTTTTGACATAAAAAGCTTGGCATTAAGTATAACAAAGACATGAATAGCATCAATATAAAAAATAAGTGAGTACGACCAGCAACTATAATCTTCACATCTCAAGAATATTCTGGGGTCAAATAGAGATAGTAAGCAAGGGCCTAGGCCATGGTGAAGCATCCCTTTCACTAGATTATTACGCCAAGGGGGTACATATTTGAAATACAACCAGAAGTCCCTTATTTTTCCATGAAACAATTAGTATGTGCATCATAAACATCAAGGGAAAAAAGCACAAGCCAAAACAATCCCATCCCCGAACCACTAGTACACCGGGATCAAATGGGTGAAGTGGCCAAGGGAATAAACCGAAACTACTCATTCCATCTACTAGGGTATCACACTCGCTCCAAGCATTTGTTCTTACGGGAAGACTAGCACACAAGGATAAGGACTTATGACCAAGTAGGCCTCCCTTAGAAACATACACATCATCATCCGCAATCTCTCCATACACATGATCACCATTAGAAGAATGAGCATCAACTTGAATATCTTTAATATCACTACACACATAATCAAGTAGTGAACCACCCTTAAAAACAAAGTGAGCATTACACACAGTAATAGTACTACCAATGAAAGATTCATGCTTCTCTACAATAGGGAAACCTGAATTCACATCACCTTGGATGCTAATAGCCACATCACAACATTTTAGACTTGAGTGAGTGTAGAGGTTACCAATTTTACCTTGGTTTGTACTATGGAAGCCCACTTGCCTCGAACGTTCGGCCAAGAGTGCACTTGGAAAACCATCATGTTTGGGAGGGACTTCTTTAGGATTCTCCTTTGTAATCATATCTTCTTGTACCTGCACATATGAAGAATCAATCTAGGCAAAATTCTAGCATTTGGGTTAGTGATTATCAAGGATTCTTTGTGGACAAGATCCATAATCAAGCATTCTTTTTCCTTTCCAACTTCACTACCCATGGTTTTCTTTTCCCTTTCCTTCTTTTTTTCACACTCTTCTTGCATATTAACATCAAGTTTCTCTCCTTCTTGAGGCTTGGTCTCACTCTCTTTGGTTTCTAACTCATGGAGAGGAGTCATTTTATTTTGTAAAGTATAGGATCTTTGGACTTGAGGTGTTTGGAATTGTGGAGATTTTGATGGACATAGTCTATCAACCCTCGCTCTAATTCTAATCATGTCACCCCTCATTGAATACATATCACTCCTTATAACATTATTTCTGCTCTTCATTTCTCAACTCAAGGCCTCCATTTGGGCCATCAAAGCTCCTATAACATCATTTCCCAAAGGTCGGGAAGTAGTACCTTCGATTTCAATGGAAAATGTACCTACGAAGTGCAAAGAACAGCAAGAAAAATAACCTACAAAATGAGCAAACGAGTTAGTTCAAAAGCTGAGACTTCACTCACACTCAACCTCACCTCACACTTGGCTTCACAAGTGTTGGAGAACCGGCAATACTTGGCAAGTTACTTAAGAGTAAAGAAGCTTTGAATCGGAATGGATCTTCATTTGAAACGACTCAAAATAAGTGATGCACAAACTTGAAGCAACAACTACTACAAATTTAAAAATGAGAAAAGCACACAAAAATCAAAGACGCGAAACAAACGGACTCTAATCATCTATTTATCAAACTAGTAGGTAATTACTAGCTTACTAATTAGGGATAGAATTGAATTATAAGAAACTAGAATCAAAAACAAGAAACTAGAAAATCTAATTTAGAACTCAATTTGGTTGTTCATAAAAGTGATGACGTGGTAGCTTGTGGTTGGACGTCACTTTTTGGATTTTCAATTTTCCCCAAAACCTTGTTTCTGCCAAATACACTTAGGAGAAGAAGAAATTTCATTTGGGAGAGAAAAATTGAAGGTTTGGAGCCCTTTTGGATCTTCAAATGAATTCAAAATGGATTGGTCTCCCCTTAATAAATGCAATTGTACTTGATTATTCCCTTTGTCTCTTCTTTCTTTTGGATGAGAATAAATATGCAAAGGAATATTCTTTCAAAAACACAAAGTACACTGTCTTTGTTCCCCTTTATTGGATCAAACACACTCTTTGAATATTCTTCCTTAGCAAGACTTGACGAACATGGAAGAACAAGATGAATATTCAAGTGTTGACCAAGTTTGACCACCTAACCAAATGAACTCCAAATCTGATTTTTTTTGTAAATCTAGGTTCCTTAGGCCAATGTGAGATCAAATAACAATAAATCACAACCAACCAACGTCCACAACACAAAAAACACACGGATATAGCTTCTTGAAGCTTCAAAGCGCCATAACCATGGTGGATCTAGCTCAAAATCAACCAAACTTCACTCTAAAAGTAGATCTAAACTTCCTAGGTGCTAGGGTACAAGAATCTAGTACTTGAAACCAACAAAACAACACAAAAACATGTAGATCTAAGATCTAAAATTCTGTCAAAACACAAAACGTGAAACATCTATTTTTTTATTTTCTTGACTTTTGACTCTTTTTTGATGAGATTTTCTTTATAAGAACACTAAAACAAAGATTTTAGGGATGTTGGAACAACCCTAAATAAGGCTTTGATACTAAATGATAGCCCAAAGGCTATGAACACACGAAATTGGCTACTAAGATGCAAATTCTAGCAACTAAATAAAGAGAAAACAACACATAGAATGGAGATGAAGAAGAAGAATGCTTGAAATTAAAGGATAGATAGAAAGACCCTTACTCCTATTCAATGATTATCACTAGAAGATGTTTCAAAATCTTCAACACACCTCACAAATAAGAGTTC
>NW_025864119.1:0-5966 GCF_002878395.1 Capsicum annuum
AGAAATAAAGGTTAAAGGCTGGACTCCAAAGCCAGTAGCTCCAAAAATCCTTGACAAAGGAAGAAAAACAGCATCTTCAGCAAGTGTCTCTCAAGATAAACAGGCGCTTAGAGAAAGATTGAAAAAGGCTTTACAGGATATGGAAAGCCAAGAAACTACCAACGAAGAAGTACTCCAGCTTCTAGAAGAAGCCTCTTCCACTGGAAGCAGTGACAACAACGGGGATATGTTAAATCCCAAAGGAATTGCTAGGGCCTGTATGGACCCCTACTAAGAATGAATAAGTGACCCCTTCAAAAGGTAGATGTTCAAAGAACCGGAATTACTTTTTGAAGAGGCATTCTACTATTCCTAGTAGGGAATCTACAAGACCCTACCGGCTTTAGACAACAATCAATCAGCTTTATAAAGCCAGAAGAATCTGCTTTTCTAAAAAGAAAAGGTCAAATTTGCTCAAACAGCACATCTGCTTTTTCAAAAGACATCTCCACTCAGAACATCTGCTTTTCAAAAAGCATTTCCACTCAAGAAAGGAATCTACTTTTAGAGATTAAATCCGAGCCTTACAAATGTACACACCAGATGTATAATTTACATTTTCTCCTTTCTATATAAGGCAGCTTGTAATCTGGGAGAAGGCATTCGAAAATTTCCTAACTCTAGAAAATTCTCTCCTGCCCATTCTCTTGTAAAACCTACTGTTTTGTAATGTTTTCTTTGAAGTTCTAATAAATTTGTAAGTTGTTGTTTATCTTTCTCTTTACTTTACATACCGATTCTTTATAATTCAGAAGATTGTTTTTAAGATCCATTTTCTGGTATCAGAGCCATGTTGGTAGATTGTGTACCTAGCATGAGCAGCTAAGTACATAATCTGTCTAGAGCATGGGAAAACTATTTTCATACAAGTAGCATATACCTTACTCATCTATGATTATACTTTTAATAAATTAAGTTAATATATCATGTCTTATAATGGGATTTTTATTTACTATGGGGTATTCACCTTTTCTAAAGTGTTTGAAGGAACCGATTAATCTCCGGTCTTAGACGTTGGTCAGCCTGAAAGTGTGGTCTCAGCTAAGGTAAGCGTACGACCCTATTGGTAGTCTCGTCACTAAGATAACACTTAGGATAAGTCTGTTATAAAGCCATTAAGACTAGATTAGATCCCATAAGCCTTCGATGTATTGTTTTAATTTATTTTAAGTTGTATCATAGTTGATAATTGTTTATGCTTTCTTATATGAAAATCTTTGCTTTCCCAGTCAGTCTCTAGACAGCATTTTCAAATATGAATCCCAACATTCATACAAAAAATACTATCAAACTTTCTTCTAAAGCAACTCAAATTGCTAATATTGAAAATAATCTTCAAAACTGGAGTATTCCAGAAGAATCTTTTAACACAATTTATCAAATCGAAAAATTTAGTTTTTTCAAAAAACATAATATTAAGACCTCTGAGTCTATTGTTGCCATCAATAATTCTTTAGAAATTATACAACTTTTAAATGACCTAGCTATAAACCGATTTAAAAGTCAGTTTCATTATCTGCATATCGGACTTGTTCAGGTGGCCATTAAGCCACTCTTTAGACAGGGTCTAGACATTCCTGTCTGTGCCATACTAAGAGATGCTCGTTTATTAAATTTCGACGATTCACTCTTAGGAGTCATCCAAAGTAACCTAGCCGACGGCCCGGTATACTTCAATTGTTACCCCAATTTCTCAGTAGTTATTAATGATCCTACCATCATGGATGTTTTAACCCTTAACGTTAAAACAAAAAACATGAACAGTAAGGATAACACTAGAGAAATTGCGATAATATACAGGGTATACTATTGACTGATGGGTACAACTCTAGCACCCCAAGCTAGATTTACGAGTCTGGGGTGCCGCGCTCCTTTTCTGCACTATTATTGACATAAAAGGCAGAGCAAGTCCAGGGGGAGTTAGAGCTTCAAAAAGGTGAATACCTCATACTAAATGAAAATCCCATTATAATACATGATATATTAAATTAATTTATTAAAAGTATCACCTGCAAAGACCTAGCAGACTTCCGATGGTACAAAGATACCTTCCTGGTAAAGGTCACGATCCGGCCTGACTGCAACAACGATTTCTAGAAAGAACGATTCATTAGTGGTCTCCCTTCTCTTTTTGCCGAAAATTTTAGAACCAAAATTAAGGATAGGTTCGAGGGAAAAATTCCTTACGACATCCTAACCTATGGCGACTTAATCAGCTTCATCACCACTGTAGGGATAGATCTCTGTACAGACCTAAAACTTAAGAAACAACTTAAGAAAGATAGTACTTCCAAGTATAGACTAGGAACCTTCTGCCAAGACTATGGATTCACCAGTCCTAGCAAAAAGCATAGAAAGAAGTCTTCAAGACCTCACAAAAAGACTACCTCTAGCAAGAAACCCTTCAAAAGGGAATCTTATAAACCTAGTAGAAAATCTACCAAGCGAAAGACCTCTAAGGCTAAAGATACTTGTTGGACTTGTGGCAAGGCAGGCCACAGGGCAAAAGATTGCAAATCTAACAAGAAAAAGAAAATAAACCAGTTAGATCTCTCTGAGGAAACCAGAGCTAGTTTATTCTCTATAATGAAAGATTCGCCTGAGTCTTCTGAGTCTTCAGACTCCTATAACTCGTCCAGTGACGACTACAACGATGAAGAATTCATCAACGCCGCTTATAAGATGGATCAATCCCAATTTGGCCAAGAATGTGCCTGTAATGGTACCTTCTGCACTTGCACCAGAAAGACTGTTAATGTCATTTCAGGAAATCCTAAAGAGATCCTGTTTGACATTATAGAACACATCCAGGATGATGAGGCTAGAAATAAGTATCTTCTAGAACTCAAACGATTAATGCTTTCTCACGAAGAGAAACCCCCCAAACCCGTTATTCAGCCTTTTAGCATGAAACAGGTTATGTCAAGGTTCGATAAACCTGCAGAACCATCTATTGCTGATCTCTTTTGAGAAGATCCCTTTTGTTAGGGATTGGATGCCTGATCCATTTTAAGACCACATTTAAAGGCTTGTAATTTATTACAAGTCTAGGGGTGCCGTGCTCCTTTTCTGTACTATTATTGACATAAAAGGCAGAGCAACTCCAGGGGGAGTTAGAGCTTCTAATAATACCATTCTTTAGAAGATGGTCAATTTCCTTTTTGCAGATTTCCATCATTTCTTGGTTCATTTGGATGGGTCTGGCTTTAGTAGGAATGGTTTGTTCGTCAAACCCTGGAATGTAAGGAAGTTCAACCAAATGTTTTTTCCTTTCCCAAAAAGCATTAGGGAATTCGGAACAAATTTCTTTTTTAAAACTTTTGTGGAGATTGGCTATTTTAGTAATCATCTCCGGGGTTTTTAAGGATTGCTCAATTTTCTTGATATAAACATCTTGCTTAAGAAAATTGACATGGGAAGAAAGTTGGTTAATTTTAAAAACCGTTTGTTCTTTAATAAGGTTTCCTTCGTCTTGCGAGAGGGGCCTTAATAGAGGAAAAAATAAGGTCTGGTTTAAAAGAGTTGTAGGAATTCCATCGTAGTCACTCCAGTAAGGTCGAATCTGATTGACGAAAGGTATTCCTAAAATGATATCTTCAGTGATATCTTTGGTGATGACGAAGTCATTAACAAGGCAAATGCCATTGTTATAGACATGAGCTTTAGGGAGTTGATAATGGATTGTCATTTTTTCTCCCGTTGTTGAGTAAAGACGAGAGGTAACCCATTCGTTCATATCCTGAAAAGTCTCAAATACAACAAGTCATTCAGCATCCTGATAGCTCGATTGATTTAAAATTCCTCGGCTTCGACACTCCTCGAAACTCTTCGTTTCGATGCTCTGTCTCGCATAGAGGTTCCACCTCCAAAACTCGGGAGGAAGACGATAATGATAATAACAATGACAAGGGCAAAGTAAGAGGAGTCGATTTCTCTGGTCCTGTCCCGAAGGTTTATTATCAGCAAACTATTAGGGCCCATGAGTCTTTAGTTCCTGAAAATCTTTACGACCCAGGCAGTTCTACAGCCTCAGATATGGAACCTCCCCCTTCCATATCCCGTCAGAAAATAAGGGCTGACCCTAGCCTACTCGTCATCAAATCTGATGAAGAGTATACACCTGACCTTAAATCTCTCAAAGCCCGATGGTACCTACCTAAAGACGCTCTAAAAAGGAAATGGTACACCAGTACCTATTTTAAGGAGCAGCAAAAGGAGTTTGGTCGGTTATGAATAGCCGATATGAAAAGACTCCGATGTGATATAGAGTTCTTTCGATGGTTTGAATTCACTGGAAGAATGGAAAACCAGAATGAATCCCTTAACGTTATCATTAACAAATGGTATACTCAGAGTAACAAGATAATTGAATCCGTTACTCCTCCTCTTGAAGGGATAAAATTTCCATATTCCGGATGTGAACCTGACTAACTGTTCAGGAGAACTTTCATTGACCTTTTGCTTCAGTATACCCCCATACCCAATATCCGAAGCATCGGTTTCAACTATCATGAAGGCTTCAGGGTTAGGAATACCTAAACAAGGAAGGTTCTGGACCAGGCTTTTGGGTTGCTGGACTCAGCTTTCTAAGAGATTTTAAACTTAGAAAGTTTGTCATTGATTTGTTCCAAGATTTTTCCCGAAACCTTGAAATCATCACTGAGATTTGGGAATTTCTCCTTTTGGAATTCAGGAATCTTGAAGATTGGGTTGGTTATAGGATTAGGACTTGAAGTCCCTTTCTCAGGAGCGGGGGGATTAAAAGGAAGCATAGAATTTTTAGTATCTCCTTTTTGCCGGGAGATAGTGTGAAGGACCTGATTAGTATAGTTGTTTTGTTCAACTATCCTGTCGAGGTCTCTATTGATAGGGGTGGATAGAGGCCTATCATGGTTTTTCTTAAAGCCCATTCTCTTGTAAAACCTACTGTTTTGTAATGTTTTCTTTGAAGTTCTAATAAATTTGTAAGTTGTTGTTTATATTTCTCTTTACTTTACATACCAATTCTTTATAATTCTGAAGATTGTTTTTAAGATCCATTTTCTGGTATCAAAGCCATGTTGGCAGATTGTGTACCAGCCTTTAACCTTTATTTCTTTTAATAGATATTAATTCTATCTTGCTCTCCTTTGGCAAAGTTCCAGGAGATGATGTAAGATACTCTCTTCTTAATGAAGAATTTGCACATTTGGATGTGCTCTGGAAGGGTTATGCATCCCTCTTTTGCGCAAAACTCTGAGAAACGGTTAAGAAATTGCTGAGGAAGGATTTCTTTGATTCCTCCAAAGTATACCCACCATTCGTAAAACCATTTGGGTATAATGGCTTCTACCATAGCAGGACAATATTTAACAAACCAGGTATTTCCTGGTCGAACATAGAGGAAATTGAACCAGGCAGACTTGTAGTCGTACCAATTGTATGTTTGAGGCCTATGTAGCATGGATAGGGCAATGGGAGTATGCAGGTGATCTGCAAACCCGGTAAATGGGGTTAATACCCTTTTGATGGTAAATCTTGAATAATCAATAAACTTCGGATACCTTTCGTTCATTGAATGCTCGACTTCGATAGAATCCGTGTCTACCAAAATGGCTTCATAGAATCTCCGGGTCTTAAGTGGACTCTCGGTATCCACAAAATTTTTGTCATTGTAGACTGGTTTAATGAGTTGTTCGAGAGGATATCCCTTGTACTCCTTATCTAAGGCAATAATAGGCATTACCTGAGTGGTAATGAATTTGAATTCCTCTTTGGTAGGAGGAGTAGGTGCTGTTTTAGTTACTGTAGGATCCACGGCCTGTGCAAAAGATTCTGGAGCTTTCATGGCATAGCTTTGTTTCGACTGTACCGATGAGCTGGAAGATGACCCTTTATCAAAGGGTTTGTTAGTCTTAAGGTCCACCAATTTAGATGGCATCGGTGGA
>NW_025864120.1:0-1490 GCF_002878395.1 Capsicum annuum
TTGTCAAGCTTAATTTGTCTAGCTAATTTCAACTCGTTACAGAGGGCTAAGCCTTCTTGAGTACAAGCTACAATAAGCTGACCATAAGTTTTTTCTGAATACTGAACTTCTCCATAAGTTCCTCGAAGGGTTTTTCTAACTCTTTCAGCAAATAAGGGGGGAAGGCCATCAATGTATTTAGCTTTCCAATGGTCGTACTTACTTTCGGGTAAATCCATAACCCTACTAAGAAAGGTGTCTTTATACCATCTAAATTCACCTAAGTGTCGACATTTTAAACCATTAAGCAGAGTTCTAATGTTTTCATATTGATTGGTAAATCTTCCTCCAAAATGTTGAATAATCGTCAGCATAAGGGTGTAGACAGCATCCGAACGTCCTGCCCGAAGAGGTCGCCCTAGATTGTCTTTTTCGGGTTGATCATTGGTGGCATTAAAAATAGCCTCGCGTTTGGTATCATCAAGGAAATTATCCCACCAGCCACGAAGTTGGCCAGTAAATCCCGCAACAATTATTTTACAAATTGTTTGGTCAGTACGAGTGGCCCTATTTTCTGGCGAAGTAGTGGCTGTGGCAATAGTAGCATACAAAGACATTCGATGAATAAGAATGGAGATTTGTCGGTCAGATAAGCCGTCAATGTTCCATTCATAAATGGCTTCTCCACTATAAGAAGTATTTGTCTGATTCCATTCCCTTTCCTCTATCAGAACATCTTGAGGAGTTGGGCGTGGATAATATGCAGTAGACATACGGGGAATATCAGTATACTTCTTTCCAGGTTGTTTTTTAATCACACCTTTGAGCTTATTAAGCTCGGAAGAGATTATAATGCCAGGATTTTCAGTAGAGATAAATTACTTCAAACTGTTGAGCGAAATTCGGATGCTTCAATGAATAGCACAGACGCAAATACCGAAGATATTACTGATTCACAACCACCCGTAGCTCTGATAGGAGAAGAAGAAGAGATTGAAAAAGCTGAAGCATTCATCAAAAAATGGAAAGGAAAAGACAAGACATGACAAGACAAGATATGACTATTTGATAAAACTCTCTGTTGTAACAATAAAAAAAGAAAAAAAAACACTATGCACAGGACCCCACATATTACTGTGCAAGATTCTCTTTTCTATTATTTATAGAAGCCTCATTCTCAGAAGGGAGGCATCAAGTTTTTATAAATTCTCTCCTTTATTTTTCTCTCTCTCTTTGTAATCTATTCCCGTAATAAATAAAGAAGAAGTTACTTGTTTACTATTATTTCCGTTGGGTTCCTGGCGACTCAGGTACATATCTTTTTACTTAATTGAAGTCATTCATTACACACTTCTACCATAATCTGGCCGTGACTATGTCCGGCTAAACAGTATCTTATATCTATGCTGAAGATCTAACTTCGCTGACATGTTAACTATGAAAGCTCCAGACTCTATCAAAATATGAAAGAATCTTTTTAATTTCTTGACTTGGTTCCAAAATGGAGGTAC
>NW_025864121.1:0-1181 GCF_002878395.1 Capsicum annuum
TTTGTTCTTCTTCTTCTGTTGTCATACTGCTAAATTTATCTCTTATAGCCCTTTAATATTTTTTCAATATGTCTACAGGTAACGTTTAGTTACTGTTGTTCCTTCTGTTTCTTTATCATTTCTTAATACCTTTTTACTATTTTTAGATAAATTTAAAAACCATAATTTTGTTGTTGCTATTAGTGTTCTTTCTATATATTCTAGTGTATCTGTTGCATTTATACCATTGTCTAATAATTGTTTTGTTATATATTCTATCCATGATTGTTTCGTTTTATCTACATCTATTACATAATCTAGGTCTAAGAAGTTATAATTTTGATTAATTATTTGTTTTGGTGTCCATTTGTCATATTCATCCTTTAGGTTATATTTTTTAAATTTATTTTTATAATAATTTGTTGTTTTTCTTATTTCTGATATACTAGGTATTATATTTTCATAGTCATTTTTATCAAAGTGTTTATTTCTGTATTTGTATTTTCTAAGTTTTCTTTATCAATTACTTCTTGTTTGTCATTTATTTCTAGTTTTTCTATATTTGTTAATATTTCTGTATATGTTTCACTATCTTCCGAATCATAATTATCTGTTTCTTAAGCATCTATTGTATTTATTTCTATTTCATTATTTTCTAATTCTTTATTTCCTATTTTTTATTTAAATTGATTTATCTCAATTAATAATTTTTGTTCTTTATCTTTTTCTTCTTTTTCTTTCTGTCTTTTTTCATAAAGCTCTTTTAGTATTTGTAGTTCTTTTTCTAATTCAGCAATCCTATTATTTTTAGTTTCTTCTATTTTTTGTATTTCTTCTGTAGTCTGTTGTTTTCTTTTATCTATTTCTTTTTTCTTATCTATTTCTTCATTTTCTCTTGCTATTCTTAACATAGCTATTAATTTATCTTCTAATTTTATATCATCTTTTTCTAACTATTCTTATTTTTAATCCTTCATGGTTTTTATATGTTTTTTTTATCTATTATAAATTCTTCTTTGTTCATTTTATCTACTTGATAGTGTAGAGATCATGTTGATATATGTATTCTAGACTATCTATTTTTGATTCTAAATATGATATTTCTCCCTTTTGTGCTTTTATTGATTTTTGGCATACTCCAACAATCATGTTATATTGTAGTCTTTCTTTTCTTATTTTTAATTCTTTTCATTTTTCAGATA
>NW_025864122.1:0-2998 GCF_002878395.1 Capsicum annuum
GAAAATCGTATTCCGGTATCCTATTATTCCAATATTGTCCATTTGGGCTGATTCCGGCGAAGTCTCGCCAGAAATCATCACACAGGTTCTCAGTTTTGTTTTGGATGTTTTGGTTTCGGACTGCTTGTCGATTTTTTGCGATTTTTTTTTTGAGTTATCGGAAAATAGAACAAAGGAAGTATATCGAGGTTCCTGCGGAGTTTGTTGTTGAGGTTTAAATTGAATTTTCTAGATGCGGTTCTATCTTCGGTATATTGAAAGCTCCAATTGAGGTCCATTTTTCTTGTTCTTTGCTTTTATCTTGAATTTTAATTGTTTGTGGATGTGGATGATCAGTTTGCTTAGCATGTTTTGATTCCTTGTGGTGTGCATATCGTTGATGTTTGATTTGGATTTTGAAACTCGACAGCGGAAGATTTGAATTAATAATTGAGACTTGTTTAATCGATGATTAAAGATAAAACTGGGGTAGGAATTGAAATTGATAAAAGCGCATATTGGCTTGAGTTGATTAATTTATTGATTTAAAATATGTGTTAATTTGTCAAATCTGATAGTATCATGCTTTAGATCAAAATTCATAGGCAAATCTTAGGTCAGGTAGGCAAAACTTAGGATTGTGGATTGTTCAGTGTTTGAGTGTGTTGAATTGCCTTTATTTCATCGCACCTAAACTCTTTGTACACAATTGGCCGAGGAATGCCCCAAGGAAAATTGTATTTGTCACCGGGGAATGCCCCGCGATACTTTGTACTCGGAAGATCAATCGTGATTAAGACCTGAGGCATCGGGTAAAGCATAGTGTAGGATAGTTAGAATAGTTTAGGTTTTAATTTCAGCATTTTCATTTCGGTTTGGACTGGACACTATTTTTCGGACTTGTTTTATGTGGTTTGTGTGTTTGTTTGTTTTTATGTGTTTTATGTGATTTATTCACTTCATAGCACCAGATTAATCGATACAAGTCAAGAAGCGATCGTACTAGAATCACGGGATTGAGGGGTGTCTAACACTTTCCCCTTTGTCAACATAATTCCTTAATCGAAATCTCTGTTCACAGATCAATTTTTGAGAGTCAAATTGATTTTGGAAAGGATTTTCAAAGGTGACTTGACACACCAAATCTATGTCAAGTGGCGACTCTGAATTCAAGTTTTAAAACCCTTTTTGAAACACATTCTTGTCCTTTTAGTCACTTTTAATAATAAATCCCTTTTCAAACTAAAATCAATCTTTTTAGTTAAAAAAAAGGGGTATGACAACCATTCAAAAAATCTAAGTTTAATCTTGAAATAATATGTTTAAAGATAATGACAATAAAAAAAGTTTAAGAAATATTTATAAATTATATCATAGTAAATGTTTAAAATGTACAAATTTAATATCGAGTTGGTTTGGTTCGATATGAGCTCTTTTGTTAAAACCAAAACAAGTATAGTCAAAAACAATTTCAACACCAAACCATTAGTTGGGGGGTTTTCCGGTTTGACTCGGGTTGGGGTTTGGTGAGGTTAGTTGTTCGATTTTGTTCACCCCTACTTTCAAGAGAGTGAGCGCTCTCTCTATGCTACATCATCAAATAAGGGTGTTTTTAGTCTATATTTAAATAGTTTAGGGGTTAATAATACCTCTTAAAAGGTAAAGTGTGTAGTTGAAACATGAATATAGTTCAAGGGTGCCTATACATTTTCCCTTTTATCAAGTGATAACGATGTAAATCATTAACATGAACCAGATATGGTACAAATCATTAAAAAGAACATATATATTAGGGCTGCATTGAAAAATAAAAACAATGTCACGCAATCGAATAGCATAAGTATATAATTTGGACAAAATCAAGAAACACCATGTACCTTTTGAAAAGGTTTCTTATTGCATCTATATATACTATCTGACTGATTTTCATCTTTAATCCTCCATATATATATATCATATATAGGCAACTCCATTTCTAAACAATATCAATAACATATCCAGTACGATTTTACAAAACACAAGTATGGTCAAACCTTACCCATACCTTGTGTGAAATAGAAAGACCTGCTTCTTGATAAATCCTCCACCAGTATATGCAATTCTATTGTTTGGTGAATAATATAATCTCGGCTTGCTATAGAAAACTAAGACCATGGATGAATATAGTAGAAAAGGCATTCATTCGAGTTTTAGACAAAGACAATCCAAACTCTAAATCTCCATCAAATTAAAGTCCTTAGATTTACTAAGAGACATAGATATTCCACCATCATTTTAGTTTCTTCCCATATGGACATCCCGTGTCCATTTGGGTCTTTGATTACGGACCTATCATAAAATGGAATGAATTCATTCGATAAAAATTGCTCATGTCCACCAAATTTGTGGAGAGCCCATGCCCTAACGAACCCTACTATTGTAGCTCCATCATCAGCAACATAATGGTTCGTGAAACCAATGGATACACCAAGATTCGGAAAAAGTGTCACTTGAATGGCCAAGACCGGAGCTAATTGGAACCCCAGAGCACCTTAGGTTTCGCCGAAGTAGTATATATTTGGATTTATTTGATTAATTTATTAATTATGATAAAATTAGATTTAGATATCCACCAAAATATTATAAATATTATTTAAATGAATAACGTACAAAAACCACAACAATATAAAGAATGAAACAAATAATATCTGAAAAACGTAAAGAATTAAAAATAAGGATAGAAAGATTACAGCATAACATAATTGCTGGAGCTAGCAAAAACTCAATAAATGCACAAAAAAAAAAAAAGAAATATCAAATTTAGAATCCACAATAGATAGTCTAGAATATATATATCAACATAACCTATATACATTTAAATAAAATGAACAAAGAAGAATTTATAATAGATGAAAAAACATATGAAAATCACGAAGAATTAAAAATAAAAATAGTATTCTCTAATTTAGGAAGGAGATATAAGAAAATAGGTGAACATTTATATTTAATGTTAGAAAAAAAAAGAACTAAAATTAGAAGA
>NW_025864123.1:0-2752 GCF_002878395.1 Capsicum annuum
TTGAAAACACCCTGTTCGCGTTATTTTGCCCGTTTGTCCACCCAAATGGCCACAAAAATTTAAACGGACCAACTGGGATGATCCCCAATATCCCTGGAATGCCTCTGTCGATTTTCATACCACAGCATGCCCGGACCCCGATCGCAACCCCAAAACTGTGGGCTATAGCACATCGATTTGGCCTGAAAATGCCCTGTTCACGCCGTTTCACTCGTTTGTCCACCCAAATGGCCATGAGAAATTAAATAGACCATACTGGGATGATCCCCAACCTCCTTGGCATGCCCCGATCGATTTTCATCCCATAGAATGCCCGAACCCTGGGCCTACCCCCAAAATCATAGGCTATAGCATTCTGATATGTCCCAAAAATGCCCCGTTCGCGCTATTTCGCCTATTTGTCCACCCAAATGGCCATGAAAATTTAAAGGGACCACAATGGGATGAGCCTCAACCTCCCTGGTAAGCCCTGGCTGATTTTTGGCCCACAACATGCTCAGACCCCTAGCCCATCCCCAAAATCGTGGGCTATAGCATATCGATTTGACCCAAACCTGCCCCATTCATGCCGTTTCGGCCCTTTGTCCACCAAAATGGCCATGAAAAATTAAACGAACTATACTGGGGCGATCCCCAACCTCCTTGGCTGCCCAGGTCAATTTTTCGCCCATAGAACACCCGGACCCAGGCCTACCCCCGAAATTGTTGACTATAGTACACCGATTTGGCCGAAAAATACCCCATTCGCACCGTTTCGCCCATTTTTCCACCAAAATAGCACGCCAGAACCCTAGGCCCACCCCCAAAACCATGGGCTATAGCACACCAATTTGGCCAAAAAATGATCTGTTCGCCCGTTTGTCCACCCAAATAGCGATAAAAATTTAAATGGACTACTCTGGGATGATCCCCAACCTCGCTGGCATGCCCCAGTTTATTTTTGGTCCACAGCAGGCCCCGACACTGGGTCCACCCCCAAAATCGTAGGCTATAGCATACCGATTTGATCCGAAAATGCTTCATTCACGCCGTTTTGCCCGTTTGTCCACTGAAATGGTCACAAAAATTTAAACGGACCACACTGGGATAATCCTAAACCTCCCTGGCATGCCCTGATCAATTTTTGTCCCACAGCACATTCGGATCCTAGGGCCATCCCCAAAACCATAGGCTGTAGCACATCGATTTATCCCAAAAATGCCCCGTTTGCGCTGTTTCACCCATTTGTCTAGCCAAATAGCCACAAAAAAATAAACCGACCACACTGGGATGATCCCCAACCTCTCTGGCACATCCAAGACAATTTTCAGCCAACTGCATACCCGTACCTTAGGCCCATCCCCCAAAACCGTACGCTATAGCACATTGATTTGGCCCAAAAATGCCCCGTTAACGCCGTTTCACCTGTTTGTCCACCCAAATAGCCACAAAAATTTAAAGGGACCATAATGGGATGATCCCCAACCTCCCTGGCAAGCCCCGATCAATTTTAGGCTTACAGCACACCCGGACCCCAGGCCCATTCCCAAAACCATGGGCTATAGCACACCGATTTGGCACGAAAATGCCCCGTTCGCACTGTTTTGCAGGTTTGTCCATCCAAATGGCCACAAAAATTTAAACGGACCACACTGGGATAATACCCTACCTCCATGGTATGCCTCGGTCAATTTTCAGCCCATAGTACACCCGGACCCTGGGTCTACCCCCAAAACTGTGGGCCATAGTACACCAATTTTGCCCGAAAATACTCTATGCGCGCTGTTTCGCCAGTTTTACCACCCAAATGGAAGCCAAAATTTAAACGGACCATACTGGGATGATCTCTAACCTCCCTTCCATGCCCCAATAGATTTTTGGTTGATAACACGCCTGGACCCCGAGCTCAACCCCAAAACGTAGGCTATAACACACCAATTTGCGGCGAAAGCACCCCGTTTTCGTTGTTTTGCCTATTTGTCCACCCAAATGGCCACAAAAAATTAAACAGACCATTGTGGGACAATCATCAACCTCCTTGGCTCACCCAGGTCAATTCTCAGCCCACTGCAAGCCCGGACCTCGAGCCTATCATAAAAATTATGGGATATAGCACACTGATTTGGCCTAAAAATGCCCCGTTAGCACCGTTACTCTTGTTTTTCCACCCAAGTAGACACAAAAAATTAAATGGACCACACTAAGATGATCCCCAACCTTCCTAGGATACCCCGGTCAATTTTTGGACCACAAAATGCTCGAACCCTGGGCCCACCCCTAAAAATGTGGGCTATAGCACACTGATTTTGCCCGAAAACACCCCGTTCATCCGTTCCACCTGTTAGTCCATCCAAATGGCCGTAAAAAATTAAACGGACCATACTGAAATGATCCCCAACCTCCCTGTCATATCACGGTCGATTTTCAGCCTACAGCATACCCAGACCCCAGGCCCACCCCCAAAATCGTGGGCTATAGCACATCAATTTTGCCCTAAAATGCCTCGTTCGCACCGTTTTGCTTGTTTGTCCACCCAAATGGCCATGAAAAATTAAACAGACTATACTAGGATGATCCTCAACCTCCTAGGCATGCCCCGGTCAATTTTAGGCTAACAAAACGCCTGAACCCTGTGGCCACACCCAAAATCGTGGGCTATAACACACCGATTTAACCCAAAAATACCTCATTCATTGTTTTGCTCGTTTGTCCACCTAAATGGATACGAAAATTTAAACAGACCACACTTGGATGATCCTCAACCTCCCTGGCA
>NW_025864124.1:0-1584 GCF_002878395.1 Capsicum annuum
TGAGGATCCACATTATTAATTTCTACTTGGGTCTTTCATTAAGTGAACTTTATTTCGACTAATATGATATCAAAAATTCATCAAAAGACTGCACTTAATGCCCAAGAAGATTACACTCCTTATCATTCTTTGAATTGATTCTTTTAGTGTGAATTAAAATAAATTTTAATTGGAAAAATCCTTTTGGCCATAATAGCTCAAATTTGATAATAAAGTCTATTCACATTGTCAACAAGTTTACATTTTTACATTCTTACCCCTTTCTCCCAAATTTATATTTTCTTTCTTCATTTATTCTTCTAGCTATTTCCAACACATGGGGATTGAATATCTAACTTGTTTATTTATTTGTTTTTTGACTTTGCATTTCAAAATAATATCTATACAAACAAAGAAGAAAAACTTTAAGTTATTTCATTTATTTGAATAATTTTTAAAATTTAAAATAATATTAAACTTAAAAATAATTTTAAAATTGCTGGATATTTTTAGAATGATATATAAATGACTGAATGATAATTTAAAAATAATTATAAATAATTTTATTTGTCTTTGGTTGACAGTTATTCCATTTTGCCACATTTTTAGAATGAAAATTTAGAATATAAAATAATTAAAAAAATTAGAAAAGTAATTTTTTTCAAGTTTATTGACATTCTGTTTTTATAATTTATCAACAAAAAATAAAATTACTTAAAATTATGTAATTAGACAAGACAAATCATTAAAATTGTGTAATTAGACAAGATAAATTATTAAAATTTCTAATCATACAAATTCACTTCAACAATTTATTTCTCTAAGTTTTTAGCTATTTAAAATCTTGTTGTGTATTTTTTTTAAAAATTTTTAATCTAAAGGATCGAGAATGCAGTAAATTCAATAACGTCAGGACTGCTCCTTCAATTAAATTAAAAGAGATATCAATAGAACATGCCTACTAAAAAATTTCATATTTTTCTATAGGTAATTATTTTTATTCTTGTAATATAGAACTTAATACATTTACTTTGATTCAATAATTTGCTAATCATTATATATTTGCCATTAATGTAACCTCTAATAAGCAATTTTACCAATTATTGAGTTTAAATAAATTTTAAAATGTATTTAGATAATTATTTAAATATAATTTGAAAATATTCTCAATGACAATTAAAACTCAAAATAGTTTAGACATGGTAGATATCGATTCAGTATAAAAATTACAAAATGTATATAGTTCATATATGTCCACTCTAGTTAACATTAACTCAGGAGAGTCACACATTAAAGTTACAGTCTTGAACCCATATGTTACATCGATTTAAAAAATTATGAATCATTAATTATGTTTGTTATTATATATAACCTCTATTTAAATAATTTTATTAAATATTATATTTAAATAAATTGAAAATAGTTTTTAAAATTTAATGTGTAAACAATTCAATAATAACAGATAAAATTCAAAACATTTTAGACATTAACAAACTATTAAAACCATAAAATTATATATAGTTCATTTGTGTCAATTCTAGTTAACAACAACAAAAGAGAGTCCAACATTAATGTGGTAGACTTGTATTCCTATGTCACGTCGAT
>NW_025864125.1:0-2937 GCF_002878395.1 Capsicum annuum
AACCATTTTCAACCTACCAAGTCACCAAACATAACCACTTTCAAAACCAAAAAAACACCTTTAAAGTCCCTACACTTGATCATTTTCAACCTACAAAATTCACCAAACATAACCACATTCAAAATAAAAAAACACCTTTAAAGTTCATACACTTAACAATTTTCAACCTACCAAGTCACCAAACATAACCACTATCAAAATAAAAAATCACTTTTAAAGTCCTTACACTTTATCATTTTCAACCTACCAACTCACCAAACATAACCACATTCAAAACAAAAAATTACCTTTAAAGTCCCTACACTTAATCATTTTCAACCTACCAAGTCACCAAACATAACCACATTCAAAATAAAAAAACACCTTTAAAGTCCTTACACTTAACCATTTTCAACCTATCAAGTCACCAAACATAACCACTTTCAAAATAAAAATCACCTTTAAAGTTCCTACACTTAATCATTTTTAACCTACCAACTCATCAAACATAACTACATTCAAAACAAAAAAGTACCTTTAAAGTCCCTACATTTAACCATTTTCAACCTACCAAGTCACCAAACATAACCACTTTCAGAACAAAAAAAAAACACCTTTAAAGTTCCTACACTTAACCATTTTCAACCTACCAAGTCACCTAACATAACCACTTTCGAAATAAAATAAAAAAAACATTTTTAAAGTCCCAACACTTAACCATTTTTAACCTATCAAGTCACCAAACATAACCACTTTCAAAATAAAAAATACCTTTAAAGTCCCTACACTTGACCATTGTCAACCTACCAAGTCACCAAATATAACCACTTTCAAAACAAAAAATCATCTTTAAAGTCCCTACACTAAATCATTTTCAACCTATCAACTCACCAAACATAACCACTTTCAAAACTAAAAAACACCTTTAAAGTCCCTACACTTAACCATTTTCAACCTACCAAGTCACCAAACATAACCACATTCAAAACAAAAAAACACCTTTAAAGTCCCTACACTTAACCATTTTTAACCTACCAAGTCACCAAACATAACCTCTTTCAAAACAAAAAAATCATCTTTAAAGTCCCTACACTTAATCATTTTAAACCTACCAACTCACCAAATATAATCACATTCAAAATAAAAAAAAACACATTTAAGGTCCCTACACTTAACCATTTTCAACCTGCCAACTCACCAAACATAAACACTTTCAAAATAAAAAATCACCTTTAAAGTCTCCACACTTAATCATTTTCAACCTACCAACTCACCAGACATAACCACATTCAAAACAAAAAAACACCTTTAATGTCCCTACACTTAACCATGTACAACCTACCAAGTCACCAAATATAATCACTTTCAAAATAAAAAAAAATACCTTTAAAGTCCCTAAACTTAATCATTTTCACCCTACTAACTCACCAAACATAATTACATTCAAAACAAAAAATCACCTTTAAAGTCCCGACACTTAATCATTTTCAACCTACCAACTCACCAAACATAACCACTTTCAAAACAAAAAATCACCTTTAAAGTCCATACACTTAATCATTTTCAACCTACTAAGTCACCAAACATAACCACATTCAAAACAAAAATTCACCTTTAAAGTCCCTGCACTTAATCATTTTCAACCTACCAACTTACCTTTAAAGTCCCTACACTTAATCATTTTCAACCTACCAAGTCACCAAACATAACCACATTCAAAACAAAAAAATACCTTTAAAGTCCCTACACTTAATCATTTTCAACCGACTAAGGCACTAAACATAACCACATATTCAAAATAATAAATGGACAACAAGACAAACAAAATGCCAACAACAATGCTAGTGAATCGAACAAGGCCATACACGGCTTCACTAGACTTCAATGTGAACAATAACAAGAAGATAACAACAATAGTGAATCGAGAGAAATTAACTTACCTTTGCTTGGCCTAAATTAAAGTGAAAGAGATAAGCGGACATCGAATCTAGATTCAGATGTGCTAGTAGCGCAAAGATACTAAATTAGGAGCAGAAGAATAATTTTCAACCTGTCATTCAAAACAAAAATATTTAATCAACAGTATCCAAGTAGACGAATAATTTTCAGCCGATAACACCTTCAATCCAACTAAACCCATATAAACAACAAGAAGCAAAATCACAAAAGAAAATCAAGAATCTGAAAAAATCACAACTAAAGATTCCAACTTTAATAGATTTCTACAATGAAAAAATCACAGTTAAAGTTTTCAACTTTGACAAATTCCAACCAATAATAACTTCAACACCACAAAATTCATATCAAAAGCTACAATCTAAACCATAAAACTAAATCACGTTAAAGACCAACTTTGAGGGATTTAGCAAAACCCATATAAAAAACAACAAGCTAAACCATAAAATCCATTCAAAAATCTTACAAAATCACAATTAAAGATTCCAACTTTGAGGATCTATACAATCAATAACTTCAATCAAGAAAAACTCATATCTAAAACAAGACGCTAAACAAGCAAAACTAGTTCAAACAATTATGTGTATATAATTGCTAAGCTTCTCAAAAATTTCACAAATAACTAAACAAAATTCGAGCTACAAACGAGCTTAAAAAAACTAGTTCAAACTAACCTAATCTTCAGCATTATAAATTTTGCAATTATATAAACTAGTGCGCTTATAAATCAACCTCAAAAAGCACAAATTACGCAAAATAAAATAAAATTCAAGCTACAAGTGAGAAAAAAACTTCAAAAGAACTCATACTTGAGCTATCGTCGTTGGAGTATCGTCGGAGCAGTCACCGATTTGTGTGTTTGGGATTGGAAAAGGATTTGCAAAATTATTTTGGGTGTGTTTAGGTTATTTGTGTGTGTGTGTGTGTGTGTGTTTGTGTGCTTAGGTCGATTTTAGTGTAGGTCGGGTCGGGTCGGGTCATGTGGGGTGGGGTCGGGTAGGA
>NW_025864126.1:0-2301 GCF_002878395.1 Capsicum annuum
CATAGTTACCCTCTTAGTGTTGTATGATTTTGGAGGTTTTGGCCTAGCCCCCCTCCTTGTACTTTTATATTATCGAAATAAAAAGCTTGAGGGTGTTGCACAACCCCTGGCCCACACTGGGTCATTAAATAATAATAATAATAATAATAATAATAATAAAAAAGCAATATTAAAATAGCAATTAATAACCAAAGCAATTTTAGTAACAAATGATAAAAGTAACAATGTCGGAGAAATAATCAAACTTAAATCAGTAATCCGAAGGACATGATAACATTTGAAAGAACAACAAAAAAAAAATATTTAAAAAAAATGGCAAAAGCCTATGAAAAGTTAACTGTTAGTTAAATAAGCAACTAAATAAATAAATAAAATAATGAAGGTATGCTATAGTATTATCATTGAGATAGTAATAATATTATATACTGTTATAATTTAACTACTTTTTAACAAGTTAATAGATTAATTATACTTGAGTCGTGCTAGACATTGTACTAAGAAATTATTTTAGCAGCATAAAATATTTTTCCAGAATTAAACAAGCGTGATTAATTAGAGAATATAATGAATTGAATAAAACTTCCCTAATTAAACAGAAGGCATAAAAATCAACAAAATTAATAATATAAATACCAACAAGTTAAATTAGAAAATTGGTTAAACAAACCAAAAGCCAAAATTGATGCAGAGACTGAAGAGGAAAACGTTGGTGGGGGAGAAAGAAGTTAAAGAAAGAAAGAGCTGCTTGTTTTTATGTTTCTCATTGGTTCATATTTGTGCAAAAGAAGAAAATGCTATATTTCATTGTTAAGGCTGCAAAAGGAGAAATGCTATTTATAGCATTGCTTGAGGCGGCAGCAGTATTATTTTTCCTTTATCTTTCTTTTTTTTTTTCTTTTCTTTCTCTACAAGTCAAATAGTATGGCTCCATGTTTCTTTTTATTTTTTTAAATACATAATAAATTATTTTTCCTACAATTTTCATATTATTTCAAAATAATTTATATAAAAAGCGTTTTAATTTATTGTATTTGCATGGACAAAATGCAGTAAGTTTGGTGTCTTCTGGACTATGAACTAAACTTATACTAATAAAATTTAACTTACAGAATTACCGATGAAATATAATATTTCTATGAACCGAATAATTTTTGTTGTAAGTTAGAGATTTTAACAATCACATTTTGATCGTAATTTTGTTGTCCAACGCGGTTTTGCGCCAATAGGTCATGCGCACTCCTGGTATTCATAAGAGCTCTCTAGAGATTAAGGCCAAAAGTCTCATAGGAGCAGCCTCATTCCACTTCTCATATATGTGAATTCATCAAGTGTACACTGTTTTAAATACACCATCCATAAGGACTATGAATTCATTAAGAGTCAATAACTCATCCCTCCATTTTAGTAGCAGTTCAAGACTCTCAATAAGTGCTCAGAGTCAATATCGACTTGTTATTACCCATATGAACCTAATTCATGGGATCTCCAATCACATAGGTTGGTTACCATCTCTATTGACAATCATATTGGCCTTAACCCCATTTCTTTTGAGGTTTGAAGAATTAATTTTCTTCCTATAGGTTTAGTCAGTGAATTAGCCGAATTCAATTCTGACTTCACATAATCAATGGAAATTATTTCATCTCTCAGCAGCTGTTTAACAATATCATGCCTTAATTTCATATGTCTACTCTTACAACTGTAAGATTTATTCTTCACAATAGCAATTTTGACTTGACAATCACAGTGTATATACACAGGAGGCATCAGATCATCTTTTTTTAAAGGGATTTTAGACAATAGATCATCATTTCTAAGAGGGATATTAGACAATAGATCATCATTTTTCAAAGGAATATTAAACAATAGATCATCCTTTTTCAAAGAAATATTAGATAATAGATCATCCTTTTTCAAAGAGCTATGAGGCAATAGATCATCCTTTCAGCCTTAGTATTAGCTAACTCCAGAGCTATAAATTCTGATTCCATAGTTGATCTAGCAATAATCGTCTGCTTAGCTGATTTCCATGATATTGCATCACCACAAAGGGTGAACACATAACCACAAGTGGATTTTGTCTCATCTGAATCAGAGATCCAATTTGCATCACAATATCCTTCTAAAGTTGAAGGAAATTCACTATATGAGATACCGTAATTCACGGTTCCTCTCAAATATTTCAGCAGTCGCATTAATGCAGACCAATGCTCATTATTGGAATTATGAGTATATCTACTCAGTCTACATACGACATAGGTTATATCAGGCCTAGTAAAATTCATTAAATGCATCAGACTC
>NW_025864127.1:0-1102 GCF_002878395.1 Capsicum annuum
CCATTGGTTGTGCACCCCTTCCTGAATAAGGCATTGATGATGATGATGCAACAAATAACCCCGTAGGTCGTGCCATACCCCCTATACCCCTTCATGGGCATTCTCTCATCATAGGCCCCGACATACCGCACTAAAAGCAAACATTAGTCCCCAGCCGAAATGCTCCCAAATGATACCTTCCACATTTATTGCATGGCTCTCGAGGAGGTATTGATTGGCTCATATTCCCTTGACCTTGGTACCCCACTGTCCGCGAACTCTGACTCTCACTTTTATGCCCAAATTGATTTCCTCTGAACCCTTGGAACTGTGGTGGGGCACTAGCTGCAGAATAAGAGGATAATGGCCTAAGTGGTCTAGCAGAAAACTGTGGTCTGAACCCTCCTTCGGATGCCATGAACTGCCCTGTAGATTTGGCCCTCTTGGAATATCCTCTTTCTAATTCCTGTGTTCTTCTCCTCTGCCTCTGATCTTCCATTTTTTGTGCAAAAACTTGGATTCTCGCTATGTCCATATCTTTGTTCAAAACAGCAATAGTACAATCTCTAACCAGATATGGATCTAGCCTATCCACATATTGATGAACTCTGTCATCCATAGTAGCTACAACATTAGGAGCATATCTCGCCAAGGAATTAAATCGGAGACTGTACTCCCTCACGCTCATATTTCCCTGACGAAGATTTAAAAACTGATCTGCACCGGCCTGACGAATCTTGAACGGAAGATAATGATCAAGAAATGCCTCTTTGAACTCTTTCCAAGTAGCTGGGGGTACATCAATACCCCTAGATCGTTTCCAGTCCTCATACCAATACATAGCCTCCCATTTAAATCTATACGCCGCTAACTCCACTGTCTCTCTACCCGTTACATGCATAACATCCAAGGCCCTTTGAATTTGATCAATAAAGTCCTGTGGGTCCTCGTTAAGATCTGATTCGGTAAAAGTGGGAGGATCCATCTTAAGAAAATCCTGTGTTCGAAGGCTAGCCGCCCTATCTATACCACTAGGACCTGCAGTAGGAATGGCTTGCCCTTGAGCTTGCCCAGCAACTATACGAGTCAAAAGTTGCACTGCATTTCTAAGATCTTGATCAAC
>NW_025864128.1:0-1800 GCF_002878395.1 Capsicum annuum
AGAGTCCGAGCAACTTTGGTTGTTAGAGACGGAAAGATCCCCTCAACAGCTAAAATTAAGCCCACATTATAAACTATTCTAACCGCCAACTCCTACAACAAGGATACAACTTCGTCTTTTGTCCCGAGCAATTAAACAACGCAAATGGTGCTCTAACTTCCACTACGAGCAATCAATAACTCACAACTGTCTCTACTTTTCCTACCATAGAACGCATTTAGCGAGAATGCATTCGAAGGAAACAATACTAGAAACCACTAAAACACCTCGCGTTTTGTACTTGAAAAACGCCACCTTGTGAAATTCTTGGGAGAAACTTGCATCTCCTTATAGTAACTTTCCATTAAAATGGTGAAACACACACAATGATGGAAGTAATATTTCAAATAAATCCCTAAAATTCAAGCTCTGTGGTATCCGTAAAAAAACTAAACTTCCTAATAATGCACCAAAATCCGGCAAACCCAATGCTAGTTGTCACCCCACCAGCTGTCGGAGATGTAAGGATTGGATACATAAAACAACTTTTTATTAACATACAATCATATAAGGCAGAAGATATTCCAGCGATTTGAGCCGGGGGTCTATCGAAAACAGCCTCTCTACTTCTTTAGAGTTAGTGGTCTGGTCACCGTACATTTTACCCTCCCTACACCCCACTAGGTGGGAATTCACTGGGTAATGTTGTTGTTGATATTTTAGAGATTTGCAGCAAGCGCAAACTTCCTTCCTACAACCCTCCACCCCTCACAGGCCCACATTATAATAAGAGGTAAGATTTGACTCCCGGCTCCAAGTTGTTCAAAAATAGTGGCGTTGAGTTTCTTGACCTTTCACTATAAGGATTAGTTCTATTCCTCGATGGGACGAAACCAAGCAGTTCTAGAGAAGCAAAGTCGTCGCACGATTTTTTCACATCAAGCATTCATGACAAAGAAGAGAATTGGGACTTGGGAGGGGATCTTTACCTCAATTTTCCTAGTCGAAAAGAACTCAGAAAATTGAAACTCCAACAGAATCTTGAAATCCCAATATCAATTCCAAATACGAACACGATATAACCTTGTATGTTTCTCCATACAGAAATGCTATACAGTATTGATCAGACATGTCAACTAAATACAGTTCATAACGTATGCTCCTAATAGGCTAATAAGCAAACATGACAAAGAAGTATTACTAAGATAGTTAATTAATACATACACGAAACTGTAGTGTCCGAGTTGGATCTTCACGATTCATCCAACGCTTGTGACGATGTTTGCCTCCTATAAAGAGACGACGACAACAATGAGAGAAACCTCTATTTATTGGTTTTTCTTTTATCCCCATTATCCCCCAGTCACATTTCCAGTTTTATACTTCGGAACTAACAGTTTTCGGGGGTAAAAATGCAAGCTAGAGAGTAGTACATCCCATTAAATATAGTCGATACTATGAGAACGGGCCTACAGCCAACTATAATATGCAGTGGTGGAGCCAGGATTTTCACTAAGGGGATTCAGAAGTATATATACGAACTAGTCGAAGGAAGTTCAACATCTACTATATATGCATAAAAGATAATTTTTAACCATGTAAAAATAGTATAATTTTCCATTGAAGGGGTTCAGATGACCCCCCCTGGAGCAAAGGTGGCTCCGCCATTGATAATATGGATATCCATATCATCAATACTCACTTGTCTGCTTGTTATGAAGTCTAAGCTTATTTTGACTTACAACTTGTGTTCTATACATGTTAAATATGGGCGGATCGGATATCTTATCCGTTATTGGTTTAACCTGTTTTCGACCTGTC
>NW_025864129.1:0-2267 GCF_002878395.1 Capsicum annuum
TCATGGGTCGATCCCTATTTATGTGTTTATGGGTGGTATCCCAGGGGCATAAGCCTATCATGGGTCGATCCCAGTTGATATGTACTGGAGGCAGCCTAATGGTCACAGTACAGTACAATAATGGTTACAAAGATGAAAAGAATGAAGGTAAAGTGATTGAATAAATACAATGTACAGGTTGTCACAAGTTCTAGTAAGTGTGGTCCACTCCTATTATAATTTATTCACTTGTTTCTGATTTCTATTGAGCTCTTATATCATGTGATTATTTACAGCTTTACATACTCAGTACATATTTCGTACTGACGTCCCCCACGGGGGACCTGCATTTCATGCTGCAGGCACAGGTACCTCAGCTCATACACCGCACAAGCAGGAGCCAGGATATCCAGCTGCTTTTGGTGAGCTCCAGTTTGCTTCGGGGATTTCCGTGTCATATCCAGTCACTTTTGGTATTGTATAGAAGTTAGTTATATGGCGGGGTGTGTCCCGACCTTAGTTAAACTCTGTGTATTATCTAGAGGCTTTGTAGACCTAATGTACAGTTAAGGTGGTGTTTTGTTAATAGACGTGATGGCTCCAACGGCCAAGTATTGTATATACATATATATGTGTGCTCGAGCTTATGCAGGTGATTATTTCCTTTTATATGCGACATGATGTTGTCCGAATTGTGGGTTGTCATAGAGGTATGCATGGGAAGTATAAGGTTATGAGCTGGTTCTCCTGGGCCTCCTCGGTTACGGGTGCTAGTCCGCCCTAATAGGATTTGAGGCGTGACAAAAGTGGTATCAGAGCAGTTTGTCCTAGTGAGTCTACAAAGCCGTTTTTATATAGAGTCTTGTTTATCGGTGTGTCGTGCACCGCATCTATAAATAGGAGGCTATGGACATTTAGGAATTGTTTTTTTTCCTTCATGTCTTAGATCGTGCGATAGAGCCTATATTGTATATGAAGTCATAGTTGACCACTGAATCTGTTTGTTTCTCTTATTATAGTAATGATGCCGGTTACCAGAAGTAAGAATACGGGTAAGCAAGTAGATGTGGCTGCCGGAGAGGGGACTAGTAAGTCACCCACTATACCAGCTAATCAAAGTGAGGCTCCAGCTGAGCATGCAAATTCATATCAAATTTATGACCATGATTCCATCTTGCTATAGTTTCCGTATTTCCTTATTCACGTATGAATGGTGTATATGATTTCAAGATAGAAGGGTGTCCGGGCCTTCATGGTTCGGGATGCTTGTCACGGCCAGGGCCTCAGTTCAGGTCGTGACAAATTTGGTACCAGAGCACGGTTCATGGTCCCAGAGTTTCTGCAAAATAGCATCGGGTAGAGTCTTGGCTATGGGTGTATAGCGCACTACACTTGTAAGCAGAGGGCTACTAGGCATTTAGGAAAGTGTTTCCCCTCTTTGTGATTTAGTTCGTGCCTTAGAGTCTACATTAGAATTTTCCCCTATTCTGTGATTTATTGTATTTCAGAAAATAGTTATGCCTCCTCGTCGTTCCAACAACTAAGATACTCAGGATGATGAAGTCCGCTCCACTCATAGCATGCGGACCTGTAACAGAGCCCACACCCCAGAACCTATTCCCACTCCGAGAGTACCTCCAGTCCTGACCAGTCCCCCTCGAGCTCCAAGGACAAATGTTAACCGTCCTCAGTCTTATCAGAGGGACATATCGAATGCAGAATTCAGATAATACATTCATATGCTTGCACAGTTAGTAGCCACACAGACTCAGAGATCGGAGGATACTGGGTCTACATCTGCTACTTCGGAGGCTACTAGGGTGGGCTAGTTTATGAGAATGAACCGCCTAAATTTTTGAGCACTAAGGTAGAAGAGGACCCACAGGAGTTTGTGGACGAAATGGAGAAGATTTTTAGAGTAATGCATATGGATCAAGTGAAAAGGGTTGAGTTAGCAGCATACCAACTTAAGGATGTAGCGAACTAATGGTATAATAAGTGGGAAGAGGCGAAGGGTGAGAGTCTTGAGCCCACAGTTTGGGGTGATTTTGTGGAAGCTTTTCTTTACCGATTCTTTCCTCTAGAGTTGAAGGAAGCCAAAGCAGAAGAATTCATGAATCTTAAATAGGGGAAAATGAGTGTCCAGGAGTACACTCTGAAGTTTAACCAACTGGATCGTTATTTACCAGAAATGACAGGTAATATGAGAGCCCGAATTAGGAAATTTTCATCCGGCCTTTTAGATGATCTAGCACTTGAATGTCAAAGGGCGATACTAAATAGGGATA
>NW_025864130.1:0-3039 GCF_002878395.1 Capsicum annuum
TCACATGCCATGCATATTCATACAACATCCTCCAATATCAAGTTTGGATTCATTTATCCTTCCAACCAATCCATTAAACCAAATTAAGCCATAGACATAAATAATCATCAATTCAATAGTATATCATCATATCCACCTTTTATAACTCAATTACCATATCCACCTTCCATAACCCAATTACCATATCCACCTTCCACAATTCAATACAACCAAACCATGCAAAATAGTCCATAACCCTATTTCCATCACCTTTCAATAAAAACCAATACATATAATCCTCTATCACACATATACATATGGAAAAGAACAAGGAAAACAATATTCATACCTTAGAATTCACCTCTTGATTATGCAATCCTGTTTGCACAAATGATAGGTGTCGTTCGAAGCTCTCGAGATGACAAACGCAGTTATCGGATTACTTTGGAATTTCTACGGTTGAATCGAAAGTTATTTAAAGGTCAAATTTGGCTAGGGTTTGTTCTTTCTCAATGATTGATGATGAAATGAGTTTTTGAACTCATATACATGTATATATACACATATTCCCGTCCATAATATCATAGGGAATGACCAAAATGCCTTTAAAATTTAAATAATATCAAATCTGTCCTTTGGTGAACTGTTTTGATAAGCTAAAGTAGATCGACCATAACTCTTTGCTACGATATCAGATTTGGGTGAAACTGGTATCGTTGGAAAGATAATTCTAAGGGATTTCATTTCATATAAAGTAGGCCACCCAGTTCGTCCTGTACAAGGAGTTATGATCATTTGAAGTTGACCCTAAAAATCTGTTTTTAGAGGCTGAAGTAAAACGAGTATAACTCCTTACTCAGACGTTGGATTTGGATGAAACCAATTGCATTAGAAATAAAACTCAAAGATATTTCTTTTCATAGGTCCCATATCTCCCAGTTCATTATATTAAGGGAGTTATGATAGTTCGAAGTTGACCCAAAAAATTGGCTGGCCTCAGTAGTTTACATTTACTATTCACAAATATCCCGGCCACCGTTTTATAGTTTCGAACGTGCTCGATTATATCCAAAACCTATCCATTTTTGAAAATCTTTATATCGTTGGAAAGATTATCCAATAACCTTCGTATGGAACCATCGACAGGCAAATTCCGGTATAAATAAAATAAATTCCATATAAATAAGACCAATACATGTACTTGAATACGCCAATACACGTACTTGAATACGGGGTGTTACAGTTTAGTACTTGCATTTTTGAAGATTGATATGATGAAGGTATTTTATCCTTCTATCCAAACATTGTGTCATCCTTTGTTTACCCGTTTGAGCTTCGTTTTAATTTTTTTTCATATCCCTCTTTTGGAATCAAAATGGAGTCAAAGATAAATGTCAAGGAAATGGGAATAAAAGAAAGAGTTTGAAAATTTAAAAAAAAAGATCAATCAAAATCAAATCAAAATAAAGAACAAGATGATAGAACTACGTGCGACCTGATTCTCCTCTCTCGGGAGTGAGATACGTAGGCTGCCCTATTTCGAGCTCGGTCCAACCAAATAAAGATCTAAGATTCACCCAGTCAACAGAGTTGGGGCATGAGTTAATGTGTTGTTTGATTCGATTCCAAAAGTTGTAAGTCCCACCCCCACTTCAAGTATCGTTTGAGCCCCTTACCATCTTTTCTAACCTTAACCAAAAGCCAAGTTACAACCAAAGAAAGTCCTTCAGATCAATTTTTGATAATGTTAAGGCTAAGCATGCAATGGATATGATGATACATTGTGAGGTATCACTCGTCTCCCTCAGCATAAGAAATCAGGAAAGAAATACAAATATGAGAGAGTCTTATTGGTGAAAACCCCCGTGGGCATCATAAGGAGATGGTGAGTTGAGAGAAATGAAAATGAGAGAGTCTTATTGGTTAAAACCCTTGCAGGCACCATAAGGCGATGGTGAGTGGAGAGAAATAAAAATGAGAGAGTCTTATTGGTGAAAACCCTCACGGGTACCGTAAGGCGATGAAGAGTTTAAGAGAAAAGTGAAAAGTGAAAAGTGAAAAGAAAGAGATTCATTGGTGAAAGTCTTTTAAGATGTCGTCAATCGAATGTGATGTATGAGTCCAGTGGATTTGAAGAAGCGGCTCAGTGGCAAAGGCACGAACTCAACAACAAATGGGGAGTTTGGATAGGAAGATCAGACAGCTCAATCCAAAATGCATGTCATACTCATTGGAGTTGGTTGTCGTATTCAGATAAGTTTTCTTTTGAATATGGGACATTGCCTTTTTATTTCATTTACATATTCATGTTTTTTGTCTTTTTATGTCATTTATAAAAATAAAGTCACCATCATTTCTTTACATTTTAAGTCAAGTCTGTGTCAAAACAAGCGAGAAAGGATTTCAAAATTTACTACCAGTCTTTCCAATTATATGAGGAAAAGCCAAGGACCAGCACATGAAAGAAATATGATTGTAATTCAACACGAAGCAAAGGAAGTCTATCAACCGACAGGCTATTGGATTCGTGAAAGCATTTAGATTTGGAAAAAGAGTACACCTCAGGGGCATGGTAAAATGGAAACCCATTGTTCGAGTCAGAACTCATTTCCCTCAATCTGGATCCGGGTCAATGATGCGGCAAGATAGGGCAAGTGTTAGCGATTTGGAACAAAGATGAAAGGAATGAGTGCTGGGGCAGATACTTGAGAAGCCAAGAGTTGCAAGCCACCACTAAGTTTTTAACTGACAAATTTTCTTTCTTGAAATAGGGGCAAATTCGCTTCACTTAATTCATCTACCATTGGAAATGCACATCCGTGAGATTTTACCTTCTGTTCAGGATCCTCCTAAAAAATGGTATTCTACTTTCTGTTCAGGACCCTCCTGAAAAATGGGATTTTACCTTTTGTTCAGGACCCTCCTGAAAAATGAGATTTTACTTTATGCTTAGGACCCTCCTGAAAAATGAGATTTTACTTTTTGTTCAGGACCCTCCTAAAAAATGGGATTCTACTTTCTGTTCAGGACCCTCCTGAAAAATGGGATTTTACCTTCTGT